>NC_056732.1:1310085520-1310168020 GCF_019279795.1 Protopterus annectens
TGTTTTACAAGGGTACCCAGACGTACCCAAAACTCTCAAGGCAGAGATAGAAACTCAAATTTCTTCTCTACTGACTTTGGAGGCCATAGAGCCAGGTCCTGCAAATCAGGCAGGCCTATGTTTTTATTCAAGGCTTTTTCTGGTACCCAAGAAAGGGGGCACCTGGCACCCTATTCTGGGTCTGTCCATTCTAAACACTTTTCTGGTGATTCCCAAATTCAAAATGCTCATCCTTCAACAATTACTACCAATGCTGGGCAAGGATTCATGGCTGGTAACTTTGGATCTCAAGGAGGCTTATTTGCACATCCCAATAAGGGAAGGTTGCAGGCAGTTCCTTTGCTTCAGGGCAGGGGAGCAACACTTTCAATTCTCTGCATTGCCCTTTGGCTTATCTACTGCTCCCAGAATTTTTACAAACTGCCTGGCTCCCGCCATTACTTTTTGCAGGCAGAGAAACATTCAAATGTATCCTTACCTGGATGACTCTCTCATTCAAGCAAACTCCCCAGAACAATTAGAAAAGGATTTGGATTTCGTGAAGAACACTCTCACCTCTTTGGGTTACAATGAAAAGAAGTCAAAGTTGGTTCCTTCAAGGGAAATTGTTTTCCTGGGAGCGAGTCTGAATACAGCCACCCTCAGCAGAAGCAAGAAGATCTTTCCACTTACTTCATGAACTTGGCAAGCACTGTGGTTCATGGCTTTATGTATTTTGATGATCTCATATGCAAGGCTGCATATGAGAAAACTTCAGTGGTACCTCAAGAACCTTTGGTGTCAACACACACAGGACTTAAACTTGATTCTTCCCCGATTCCCTGTCTACAAATGGAGTTCCACTGGTGGGCAACAACCTGTTCTCAGAACAAGGGTCTGCCTTTCCACCCACCACCTGCCAGCCAGACTCTCAACACAGATGCCTCAGATGTTGCATGGGGGGCTCATCTGGAGGGCAGGGGCATACAGGGGACTTGGTGCACCCAGCAGATTCATCTGCACATAAACTTAAAAGAATTGATGGCATTGCAGCAGGCCTTGCTGGCTTTCAAGGACCTACTCTACCCTGGGACTCTGCTAATCAGGACAGACAATACCACAGTCATGTGGTACATCAACAAGCAAGGGGGGACTCACTCTTACCCCTTGTACAGACAAAGCATGAGACTGTGGTACATAGCAGCATCCATGGGCTTACATCTAATAGCCCACTATCTTCCAGGGAGGCTAAACTCCTTGGCAGATCATTTGAGCCGACATGTTCTGGATCCTCACGAGTGGCAACTGAACAGGAACATTTTCCATTGCATCACTCATCACTGGGGCACTCCACAAGTGGATCTTTTCTCCTCTCACACCAATCATCTCCTTCTAACCTTCTGCACCAGGGAGTTTCACAACAAAGCTTGGAGGGTGGATGTGTTGTCCTTCCCATGGACACACCTCAGTTTATGTATTTCCTCCTCTGCCTCTTCTTCCCAGAGTGCTGCTAAAGATAAGGGACAAAAAAACCAAAGGCTATTCTGATAGCTCCAGACTGGCCCAGGCAGCATTGGTATCCCCTCCTTCACAGTCTTTCCCAGGCTCAGCCTTGGCATCTTCCCCTGGTACCAGATCTGTTGGTTCAGGGAGGGGGACATTCCTTCATCCTCATCTTCAAACTCTGCATTTAACTACCTGGCTAATACCTTAAATCTTTCCCAACAGGTGGTTGAAGTTCTTCATGAGGCCAGGAGGCCTAGCACCAGAAAATCCTATGCAGATAAATGGAAGAGATTTTGCTCTTGGATGCTGGCTAAAGGAGAAGACTCTTCTCTTTCCCTCATTCTTGACTACGTAGCAGGATTGCTTAATGATGGACTTTCCTTTTCTTCAATCAAAATTCACGCTTCAGCAATTTAGGCTCATTGTTCTTTTGAGCAACTAATTTTTTCTCACCCCTTGATGAAACAGTTCCTGAGGGGAGCTAGTAATCTTAGACCTCCCAGAAGAGCTCCTACTCCTGCTTGGGATCTTAATTTTGTCCTGGAAAAACTTACTCTGCCTCCCTTTGAACCAGCTGCCTCCGCAGATTTGAAGTTTCTATCATGGTAGACTGCTTTCCTTTCAGCTATTACTTCAGCCAGAAGGGTATCTGAGCTGCAAGCCTTAATGGCAGTAGAATCTTTCATTATTTTTCATTCAGATTGGGTTTCTCTGAGAACCAATCCCTCCTTTATGCCTAAGGTAGTTTCCAGTTTAACCCTTAACCAGTCTATTCACCTGCCTACATTTTTCAACAATCCCCAAAATAAAGGGGAAAGGATTCTGCACTCTCTTGATGTGCATAGACAGCTGAGATTTTACTTAGACAGGACTAAATCCTTTTGAAAATCTGAACAGTTATTGGTTAGTTTTGCTTCTGGGGCTCAGGGTAAAGCTATTTCAAAACAAAAAAAAATCTCCAAATGGAGTGCTCATTGTATTCACTTTTGTTATCTGCAGCATGGAAAGGTTCCCTCTCAGGGTATTAGGACCCATTCTACTAGAGCAGCCTCTACCTCTGCAGCCTTTCTGAGAGGTGTGCCTACTAAGGATATTCTAGAAGCAGCTACTTGGTCTTCTGTCCATACTTTCACAAAGCATTACAATCTACCTTTGTTTTCTAAATCCAAGGCTGGTTTTGCCTCTGCAGTTTTGCAGGGCCTCCTTACCAACCCTTAATCTGTGATCCTTCCTCCCCTTTGTCTTTGTACTGGGCTTTGGGAATCAACCCATACGTGAGGACTGTAACAGTGAAACACGAAGAACATAGTACAGTTGTGTACACTTACCATAAATGTAGATGTTCGAGTGTATTCACTGTTGCAGTCCTGGTTTCCCACCCTCCAGTCCCCCTTTTTTCCTAAGGCACAGACTATGGATTTTTATTTTTTGTATGACATGTGTCCAGGGTGCTTCCATTCCTGGATTAGCTTTCTTTTGGGGTCTCCTGATGGTTAAGGCAAGAAAAACTGAGGAAATGTCGTCGGCTGCCTCCCTTTATACCTGACGTACTGGCATCAGTTTTACAACCAGCGTCAGCCGACGTCATATACCAAGGACTCTGGTATTCGGGCCGACTGAGGGCTACCGGGAGCCGGATAACCCATATGTGAGGACTGCAACAGTGAATACACTTGAACATCTACATTTATGATAAGTGTACACAACTGTACTGTCTCAGTGTCATACCCTTTCTTGTTTGACATATATTTCTCCGACCTTCAGGCCAGCACTCCTGGCCTATAGCTTTCTGTGTTTGCAAATTACTGTAAATTGAATGCTGCTGTTTGATTTTCCACTGGTTCATAATTACTCCATCATGCATTAGACCATGTTAACAACCAGCACATGGACCGTGGTCTGAAATTAAATGTGAAAATAATGTAGCTTATTTCATTTTGGTAAACAAAACATTTTATCATGTCATGTAGGTGACTAACCCCTCCAATCAAAAACACTGTTGTAATGGATCTAGGCACTCTTCTTAGTAATCCCTTTTCTGTTGACCATAATGTCTCCATAGTAGTTTGGAAAGTCTTCTATCTGGCTCATCTGATTCCCAAAGACATCTCCTTCCGATCCAAAGAAGTCTTAACTCCCCTTTACTTGTGTATTATCATACCCATTACTGGATATAATGCCCCTTTTGGCATGTGTTTGTCTAAACATATTGCTTAAATTGAGAGACCTCAGATATTCATAAATAGAAATATCAGTGGCCTCAAAAATGTTAGTTATCAGGATAGACTGGTAGTTATAGACTCCTCCATGGGAATCTATGTCTAGCCTTTTGAGCCATGAAAGATCCAAGCTGGCAATCTAGCAATTTATTTAGGGATTTAGTCACAGTTTGATGAGTATGTCTGCCCTACCCAAGTGGGGTATTGTATCGAATGCCTTAGCCAGGTCAAGGTAGGCATTACGCAATGTTTTCCCCTCATCCATTGCCTTGGTGACTTTCTCAAAGAAATCCACCAGTTTTAGTAGACGTGACCTTCCCTTGACAAAGCCAAACTAGGTTGGGTCCAGTGTCTGAAGGTTGCCTATATCTTTGTTGTTCATTTCCATGATAATTTGTTTCATGGTCTTGTATAATAGACTAGTCACAGTAATAGGTCTGTAATTTCCAGGGTCGGTTGATGGTCCACCCTTGTGAAGTGGGATAACTGTTGCAGTCCTGTATTCTTGTGGTACAAAGCCTGTTTCGAGTTATAGTTGAAATGTTATTCAGGTGGCCTTGGCAGGTCATGTTTCAAGCTGTTTAGGAGGCATCCCAGGATATTGTCTGGGGCCATTGAAGCTGTGTTTTTGGCTTTAGTGAATGCTGCGTGAACCTGCTCCCTGTTAATAGCTGGGATTATGCAAGTAGGTAGTTCATGGGGGAAAACAGGGGGGATTGGGGGGAGGGGCTGGGGCTGAATTTGTCAGCCAGCAAATTTGCTGTTTCTTTATGCTCAGTGAAGGTGGCACCATTCACCACCAGTTTGGAACACTGATGTGTGCTGTCTTTGAGGTTTTGGACATAACTGCAGAAGGCCTTGCAGCTGTCTTTAGCTTGCAAGGCTATCTTGACCTTCTCATAGGCCTTGCTGGACTAAATTAGTCCTCTTAGTTTCTTGTTTAGTTTAATTTGAGAGTTCCTTTCATTATGGGAGTTGCTCTCCTGATTTTAGCCATGACTTTTTTCCTTTTGTTATATACTCTATTAAGGTTCGGATTCTACCTCTGTGGTTTGTTTTTAGAGTTTGTTTTAGACTTACTTCTAATAGGTACAGTAGCCTCTATGCAGCCATTTATATGGTTGTACAGGGTCTCTGAACAATTCTACGTAGGTTGCTGTGAAGTCCAGGTTGGGGAGGGCACTGGATTTTCCTTTAATAGGATGTAGTTTCCTTTGAAATAGTTCCTATCTGTTGCATGGTTTACTGGGGTAACTGAGTTGATTTTTATTTAGAAGAAGAAAATGCCTTTGTGGTCTGATCTCAGCAGTGATAACATGACATTGTGGGGGTGGGGATGGTGTACAGCACTCTCCCAAACTGGTGAGTACCAGGTCCAATATATTTTAACCTCTGGAAGGTGTGTGCACTATCTGGTTAAGGGCATTTGCTAATAAAGTCCAGGAATCATTGTGCCTGTCAGTATGAGGTAGTGTATGTTTCACAGTGTATACAGGGGTTGTTAAAAGTCTACTATGAGTACAGAATTTGTTTAAAGGTGAGTGTTTCCAGTAGGTCTAGGTATGAACTGTGGGATTTTAGGGACATGGACGGTAATCTATAGCTTGCTAGCCCAAAGTATGGGGCGTTGTCTTTGGTGATTTGCACGTGCATAAATTCCAGGGTATCATCCTGTTTAACCAACCTAGAGTTGTGCTTGTTGCTAATATAAATTGAGACTCTTCCACCTTTTGTCCCTGTATGTGTGTCTGATAGTCTAAATTTGTGGAAGGCACTGAAGCTTTACACTGCCAGAATACTTTCTCCAGATTTAACCCATGTCTCGGTAGCAGCACAGATGTGTATATTCTCCAGAGTGAGGAGAGCTTTTAGGGTGTGGAGTTTCTTATTTAGGCTCCTAGCATTGAGCATTGACACCTTTTGGTTTTTTGGGGTATTATTTACTATGTCAGGTTTGTCAATTTGGCATTCCCAAAAAAAGGCTCTTAGGGGGTGGATAAAGTTTTAGCCAATATTTGGAAGCCTAGGAGAGACAGGTGAAGACCATCCTGCACTAAGCAGTATGGCTTGTTAACCATGGGCTCCCTTTCTGATAGATATTGAATACCTCTGGAAAGACATCTGAAACTAAGCTAATTATTAAAGTCAGTCATCTTTTGTTCGCTCTGTGACACCATTTTTGATAATGGTAGAATGTTGTTCAGTGCAAGGCACACACCTGCCTGAGACATGTTAAGAGGGATCAACAGTGTCTCTTCATATTGCCCAAGGAAGTAAGTGGCAGGTCATTAACTATGGTCATGGACTATGATAAAGTCATACTGGTGCCTGTGGTTTAGTGACTTGGCAGATCCTGGCTTCAGCTAAGCAGTTGATCTTTATTTTTTCCTTGTTCATTCTGGTGAGTGGGGTATCTGTATGTCATACAATAGAGTCCCCTATGACAAAAGTCCTGGATAGTGTATTTTCTTGCCTTATGGACTTTTCTCTTGGGACTCCATTGGGTGTAGGTATATGTATGGTGTTTGGTGTTGCTTTTGGTGAGTGTTTTAGAGATTGCTGAAGATAGGCATTGCCATTTACAGGGTTAGGAGGTCTCTGAGATTTGGGAAATATTGCTTTATAGTGCCTCAGCATAAGTTAGTTTGTGTGTGTGGTGGACACTATGTTTGGTGGATGTAGTATGTGTGTTCTTGACAACCCGTTTTGTATGTGAGATTTTTGCCTCTAGTGAAATTGTGTGTGTGCATCTGTCGTGTGCAGTGCTTGTTTCTTTAAGGAATAAATGGTAGTCTGTGAACATGAAACAATTGCTACATTGTCTCAGGATGCCCGTATCTACCAAGCTGACTCCGGAGATATTTGGAAATTGCATATCCATATTGTTCGGATCTGTATTGGGTTATACAGAGGTCTTCTTGGGTGCTCTTTGGGTTTGGATACCAGACTAGGTTAGATAATGCTAAGATTTGATAGTAGTGTTTAATGTGCAGACTAGCTGCTGTAAGCTTGTCTACACACAGCTTTGTTTTAGCCACACTAAGTTACAGGTTTCAGATCTGTTCTAAAGGTAGTTTTTTGGAAAAAAAAAATACTTTCTGGGTATTTGTGTCTGTAGAAGGCACTGCTAACCTCTTAATGTGAAAACATTGAAAAAGATTGCTTGGGAGTGGAAGCCAACTTAAACAAACAACTGGCAAGGAAATTAAAAGTGGGCCTTTAGAATGATTGTCATGCCTTCTTTTTGTCTGGATGGGACTTTTGAATATGGGTTATTGGCTAGCCATATAAGGGTCTGCAGACTGATTGCCTAGTACTTAATTGTGAAGCTTTGAACAAATGATAGGACCAGAATGCAAATCTGAAGACACTTTGGATGAAACCGAGTACAAACAAAGCACTTGTTATGGCAGAAAATGGGGGAAATAGGCTAATAGTATCAAGTATCTGGAAGGTGTAGTTGAGGAGAAGGGAAATCTGAATGACGAGATCAGAACCAGAATCATAGGATCATAGGAAGTTACTAGGCTATTGGCCCTGCAGCCCTTACAAGCCTAGCCATGAATTTAGCCCATATTCCAAGTCAGCACCCTGTGCCACTGTCCAACAGGGACAGAGGTGGAATCCCAGGGGTGCTGTAGCTAACCATCACAAAGTTTCAAGGGTAATGTGTGACAGGGTAATGCCAAAGAAGTGGAAAACTAAAGTATACAAAGCAGTAGTTCAACCACTGCTTCTGTGTGGCATAGAAACCTGGGTATTAAAAGGCGGACAGCTGATAAAGCTTGAGATGTGGAGATGAAGTGTCAGAGAAAGGTAGTAGGATACTGTTTATGAGACAAACAAAATAAATGAGGATATCAGAGGAGAAGCCAAAGTAAACACAGTTATAGGGAATGTTAAGAACTGATTACAGTGGTTTGGTCACATTTGCAGGAAAGCAGAAGACAGTTTGATAAAGCAGATTTGGGAGAGGCAGACAAAGGTAAAAGGAAATGGGGAAGTCCAGCCAAGAGATGGTTGGATTGCATGAGAGAATACCTGAGGCAAGCAGATATGACTGCTGAAGAAGATAACAGAGTGAGTCTGAATAGCGAGAAGGGGTGACAGCTGAAGTAAACCCTGACCCCGTGTAAAAAATAGGAAGAAGTGAACGGATGGATGAACGATGATGATGATGATGATAGATATTTGGCCAATAAGCTTTGATCTCAAGTTAATGCAACCACCTTTTTTGTTCTGCTGTTGAATCTGTTCAGCAAAAGACTAAAAGACCCACCACCAGAAAAGCATTCCAATTAAAGTGTGCTAAATATTACTTTTGCTGTCATGGTCCAACACAGAACTCCATTTGCAGTTTCAGAGCATCCGATCTTGAAGTGTCTTGTCACCTTATTTAAAACTAGTTTTGACATTTTCCTCTGCAAAAGTTCATTCGCCTAAGATTTTTGCTGGTATGAACCAGTCTGTTCAGATACCAGATGTTCATCGTGTTACACTGCTGCAGTCATCACACTTGGGTTATCCTGCCATCAGGCGGTCCCGCAGTCGGCCAGAGTTCCAAGGTCTTGGTCCGGCGTCGGTTGCTGTTGCTTCTTCCCTGACGTTAGTGCGCCAGGGGTATATAATATGCATCCGACGCCATTTTCTTCAGTCTTTCTTGCCGCGCGGTGCCCAAAGCAGAAGCAGTTCGCAAGTGCCGGTCGGCCGACTCCTGAGATTTTTGAAGTTGAATTTCAGATCCGAAGTCTTCAAAAAAGCTAAGTACCCCGTTGGGGAAACTTTTTTCTTGCCTCAGACCGATGTCAGAAAAAGTTAATAGTTGTATTTCTTGTGGGAAGCAAATACCACATAAGGACTTCCACTCTTACTGTATTCCATGCCTAGGCCCTGATCACGACGTCACTAGTTGTCGGTTTTGTGCTAGATTTAACAAACACACTATAAAAAGACGTTTTGATTTTGCTTTGCACTACTTTGGCCAAAGGTTCAATTATACTATGCCGTCGGATCAACCGACGACCGCAATTCCGAAAAAACGCAAAGACAAGGATAAAGACAAGCATCCGAGGTCCAAAACCAATGACAAAACCTCTTCTAGGCCAGTCGCCGGTTCGCCGGTTCTCAGTGAGGCACTTTCGCAGCCCCTGACACCCGCTACCTCAGAGCCACAGGCCGCCTTTGACTCCCACGTGGAGACAACTAGGCCTCTGGAAACTCAAGGTATTGGGCCTACAGAAACTAATCCCTCAGATGGGTCTGGAGCCGCCAAGCAGGCACCGGCTTCTGAGGGTGTTTTCAGACCTTCACAACTTACCATTAAAACAAAAGCAAGACAAAGGTACCATTAAAGACAAAGAAACAAGTACAGCATTCTCCTGGGCAGTCCTCCATGCCTAAGAAACAGATGCTTAAAATGGCCGAAGACCTCATTACTCTAATCAGGGGTTCCCATCCCCCTCCTGAGAAAAGGCCTAGACAGGATACAGACTATGACTCCTCTGATCAGGTTTCCATTCCCTCTGATTCCTCTTCAGACCAGGGATACTCTTTACCCCCCTATGAGGACTCTGATGCTGAGGAATCTATCCCTTCAGCCTCTCCTCCTGAGGATTACTCTTTTGGGGAAACTTTACATACCATGAGGGAACATTTCCATTGGGAAAGTCAGGAATACTCAGAATCCAAGAAAAGGCTCGGGGATTTCCTCAGCACAGGTCCCTGGCTATTCTGCCTGTGCTAGACATTGTGGATGATGTGTTCTCTGAATTCAGCTTATCTCCTGACTCTTTGCCCCCTGCTCCAGCCAAGCCAGATAGGTATTATAGAGTCCCTGACTCTCACAAGTTTCTTTACAAAAACCCTTCTGCTGATCCAGAAACTATTTCCCAGGGTCCAAAGTGGGTTAAGGCTTCCATTGCAAAAAATCCAGTACCCTCTGACAGAGATTCCAGAGCTTTGGATAGATGGGGGAAGAAAGTATACACGTCTGCAACTTTAGCAGTAAGAGCTTTAAATTGACAGTTTCACATACTTAAGTACCAACAATATTTAATGGCTCAGTTAAAACAGAAAATGCTTGCTAGCTCAGAAGCTCCTGATTGTAAAGAAATGCAGGATTTATTGCATGCAGTTGAACAGGTGGGAAAACATACTGTGCAATGTGGTTTTGATTCTTTAGAGGCCTCTTGTAGAGCCACAGTTACAGGTTCTGTTATTCAATGACATGCTTGGTTAAAAGAACAGAGTTTACGTGAACATGTTAAGGCAAAGTTATTGGATGCTCCTTTACAACATCATACCTTGTTTGGTGTTAAGGCAGAAGAGGTGTTAAAGAAAATGGAGGATAAAGCTAAATCTATGCAAACAGTCAAGGATTTCTTACAGGTACAGCCACCTCGGTTTAGCAGAAATTGGCCAACAAAAAATTGGTCCTTTCCAGTGTCAGACAGGCCACAGAGAGGCAGATACAGACGCCCAAGAGGCAGATCTCAACCCCAAGGCTCAAACAGACAACAACAGTGGGGCACCTCAACCCCAAAAGGAAGTGAGGACAAGTCTCAACCTTACAGGAAACAGTCACAATGACTTTCCTTTGCGTACGCCAAGCACGTCCCTTCTGGAAGCCCCCTTAGGGGGAAAACTAGCACTTTTTTCTCAAAACTGGCAAACAATCACCCAAGACAAATGGGTCCTGAATATTGTGTCTCAAGGTTACAGATTCCACTTCCATGCTTTACCAAAGCTAAAAGGAAAGACAGACCTGCCACAAAATCAATGGGCAGAGGCACAAAAACAAATTTCAGCCCTCATGGACATGAGAGCCATACAAAAAGTACCACAACAGGAACAAGGACAAGGATTTTACTCAAGACTCTTCCTGGTCCCCAGAAAGGACAAAGCCTGGAGGCCTATACTGGACCTTTCAATTCTGAATACTTACCTGGATATTCCGAAATTCAAAATGTTGACATTACAGCAGCTTCTACCCATGCTGGGCAAGAAGGCTTGGCTTGTTACTCTGGACCTCAAAGAGGCATACCTGCATGTCCCTATCAGACAAAATTGCAGAAGATACCTCCGATTCAAAGCTGGTACAATGCACTACCAATTTTCTGCACTGCCCTTTGGCTTATCTACTGCCCCCAGATTCTTCACAAAGTGCCTGGCACCAGTAATTGCATTTTGCAGACAAAAAGGAATTCAAATATATCCATACCTGGACGACTGCCTTATTCAAGCAGAGACAAAGGACATTCTTCTACAGCATCTGGCGTTTGTGAAAAAGTTGCTAATTTCTCTAGGGTACACAGTAAATGAAAAGAAGTCAAAACTAGTGCCCTCACAACAGATTACATTCCTGGGTGCCAGCTTAAATACAACGGCCCAGATGGCTTACCTCATGCCAGACAAACAAGTGCAACTAACTCAATATTTTCAACTACTGGCAAAAATGTCCCATCTCCCTGCAAGAAAAATTCTGCAAGCCCTGGGATTCATGGCATCCTGCATACTACTAATACCATATGCCAGACTGCATATGAGGAAATTACAATGGTGCCTAAAAAGTGTTTGGACTCAACATTCTTACAGTCTAGAAGCAGTAATTCCAATAATTCCCTGCCTACAACAGGAGTTTCGATGGTGGGCACAGGCATGTCACCTAAACAAGGGTCAGCTTTTTACCCAATCCACAGCCATGCAAACTCTAACAACAGATGCTTCGAATTATGCCTGGGGAGCACACATGGCAGGAACATGCATTCAGGGCAAGTGGACAACAGACCAGATGCATCTTCACATCAATCGAAAAGAGATACTGGCTGTTCAAAATGCCCTAACAGCTTTCAAGGACCTTCTACATACAGGACAACTATTACTAAAGACAGACAACACCACAGTAATGTGGTACATAAACAAACAAGGGGGCACTCATTCTTATCCCCTATGCAGGCAAGCCATGACCTTGTGGAGCACAGCTCTAACATATCAAGTTCACCTGCAACCACAATTCCTGCTAGGAAAGAAAAATACTCTGGCAGACGACCTAAGCAGAAATATCATGGACCCTCATGAATGGAAATTGAATCCACAAATCTTCAGCATGATAACACAAAAATGGGGGTGCCCAGACATAGATCTTTTTGCCTCCCCTCTGAATTGCCAACTACAAAAATTCTGCACAAGGACTTATCACAAACAAGCATGGAAAGTGGATGCTCTTCTGTTCAGCTGGAAAAACCTAAAAGTCTATGCCTTCCCACCACTGCCTCTCCTTTCAAAGGTACTCCTAAAAGCCAGACAAGAAAAAACACAGATGATCCTGATTGCTCCAGACTGGCCATGCCAGCAGTGGCACCCTATCTTAAGGAACTTGGCTCAGGGCCCACCATGGATTTTGCCCTAAATTCCACACCTTCTGACTCAAGAAAACAATCAGATCCTGCACGGTCAACTCAAAACCCTAAACCTGGCTGCATGGCAGATACTTTAGTCAAACAGGCAACACCTTTCTCTAAAGCTGTTATGGATGTCATTTTGGAGGCCAGGAGGCCTAGCACCAGGAAAGCTTACTCAGAAAAATGGAAGAGATTCTGCGCCTGGAACCAGGCTCACAGCCTTGACCCTCTTGTTCCAAACATTCCTCAGATTTTACAATACTTAACTGAGATGCTGGACAGAGGCCTATCCTTTTCATCAATTAAGATTCACGCCTCTGCCATTTCTGCACATTACAACATGGATCCTCCTTTATTCTCTCATCCCTTGCTAAAGCAGTACCTCAGAGGGGCTAAAAACATAAGACTGCCCCGGAGAGCACCAACACCAACTTGGGACCTCAATTTCGTTTTGGAAAAACTGACCCTACCACCTTTTGAGCCAGCCAATGCAGCCGATCTAAAATTTTTATCATGGAAAACAGCTCTGCTCCTGGCAGTAACTTCAGCACGAAGAGTCTCAGAGCTACAGGCATTAATGGCAGTGGAACCTTTTATAATTTTTCATCAGGATAGGGTATCTTCAAGGACAAACCCTACCTTCATGCCAAAGGTGGTATCTAGTGTGGCTCTTAACCACACCATCCATTTGCCTACTTTTTATCCAAACCCCCAAAATAAAGGGGAGAAACGTCTGCATTCTTTGGACATACACAGGCAGCTACGCTTCTACTTAGACAAAACAAAAGCTTTCAAGAAAACTGATCAACTGTTTGTAGCATATGCTGCAGGATCACAAGGCAAGGCTATCTCAAAGCAGACTATATCCAAATGGATAGGACACTGTATTCGGTACTGCTACACACATCATGGAAAATCAGTCCCTAATAACATTAGACCTCATTCCACCAGGGCAACAGCCACTTCAGCAGCCTTTCTCAGAGGAGTACCTACCAAGGAAATTTTGGAGGCTGCAACTTGGAGTTCAGTGCACACCTTCACCAAGCATTACCACCTGCCTCCTTACTCTAAATCCAGAGCAGGATTTGCCACTGCAGTTCTGCAGGGCCTCTTAGCCAATCCTAACTCTTTATAGACCAGCCACCTAAACTTAACTTTGGGATTCAACCCAAGTGTGATGACTGCAGCAGTGTAACACGATGAACATAGTACAGTTTTGTACCTACCATAAATGTAGATGTTCGAGTGTTCACACTGCTGCAGTCCAGGTTACCCTCCCTCCATCCACTCTGAACTAGCTGGACTTATCTATACCCTTCTATCCTATACAACTTTTGGGGTGTATTTGCTGGTAACTGAAGGTATTGTTTTTATTTTATATGTATATTTTTGATTAGCAATATGTATTGCCTACCCACTTGGGGGCACCTGACATCTTGGGCAAGAAAAACTGAAGAAAATGGCGTTGGATGCATATTATATACCCCTGGCGCACTGACGTCAGGGAAGAAGCGACAGCAACAGACGCCGGACCAAGACTTTGGAACTCTGGCCGACTGCGGGACCACCTGACGGCAGGATAACCCAGGTGTGATGACTGCAGCAGTGAGAACACTCGAACATCTACATTTATGGTAGGTACAAAACTGTACTTTCTCTTTCGTATGAAAGCAAACAGACATGAAAGAATTTTGCATACAGTGGATGTGCACAGACAACTAAGAAACTATGATGAAAGTTCTGTATTACTGAGAAGATTTGATATTTTCTGAAAAGAAAGTCAGATCGTCCAGCCACTAAACTGACAGTTTCCAGGAGGCTAACTCACCTTACTGTTCTCCTTTACAAGATACAGAACAAGTGCCTGACTGTTGCAGTTAAAAGTTCACTCATCCATGGACACATAGTAACATATTACTAGAACATAACAAACAATGCCTGTCTGTAAGTGGAGCAGAATTTGCTTTGGCTGTCCTACATTTTATATCATAGAACCATCTACCTTTCTTAGAGCTGAGGGAAGACAGCTTGGTACTTCCTCATGTATCTGTATGATTTTTCTACACTGGGACTTGTGCTGAATGCAGTGCTGTTGTATGAGGCTGTTCAAATAATAGGATCAGCGATGCAGGGCAGGCTCCTTTCCTTCAATCCTTTGTCCTGCACAGTATGTTTCTTATGGTCTCCATGTGTAGTTACGTATGTGTCAGGGGCAGGCTTACTAGGTTATATGTTTGTGTGTGTATTATACATACACAGACACACACACACACACACACACACACACACACACAAGCATGCACAGACACATGTACTCTTGTATGTATAGAGATGTCTACATAGATGGGTGCATTTAAAAAATGTCAGAATTGCCTTATCAAAATATTGACAGTTCAGAATATAGACAGTTCAAAATGTTGAAGGTTCAGAGTGTAGACAGAGAGAGGTTAAATGGGTTGGTGTAAGGGGTGGGAGTGTGTTTGTGCAAGAGTTGGCAGGTTTGAGTTAGGTTAATTTGAGTAAGGGGATAGCTTTGTGTTGTGTGTGTTTTTGGTGCATGTTTCTGTGTCTGAGACTGTCTTGTGTAGTGGTAGTGTTACAAAAAGGGTTTTGCTAAGGTGAGATGCAGGGTTAAGGACAGGGTTAGGTTTGGCACTCATTAGTAAGGTGGTGTGGGGTTGCAACACTGAACTGTCGGTCTTTTGGTGTCTGCGTTTTGATGTGTCAGCATGTTTAATCATAATTTTATATATATATATATATATATATATATATATATATATATATATATATATATATATATATATATATATATATATATATATAATTAAAAAGGGGGTTGCATGGAACTAAAAGGTGCATGGAAAAATGTTACAAGTACAAAAAGAAAAGTATTCCTCACCAAAACGTTGCCAAGGCATTTTACTGGATAACTAATCCATGCATTAATACTTAACCAAACATAAAGACAGTGTTTTTAAGCATAAGCTGCCTTTTCATATCATTTATTTAAGTAATCCAAAGTCTTGTAACAGGGGTCAAGTCTTCACAAACAGTTAAAGTTCCAATATTAAGAAAAACAAATTGTTCCTCATTCAATATCAGAGCCATGAAAATTAAAAATAAATAAATCAATAAATAAATAAAACAGCATTATAAAGGTAATCCCATTCCTTTTCCAGGTATTCTGTTAACAACATGTCAGCCTGACTGGGAGCCTGCATACAGGCAAATCATAGTAAATATTCAATATACAGTCCTAAGACTTACCTTAAATATGCAAATAAATATGATATTTTAAAAGTTAATTCTTAGGAGATGTCATGGTAGCCTGATTGTTGCCACCTTGTGACCATATTGTGAAATTACACAATGCAGCTAAATAAGTTAACTTTTGAACATTACCTTAATAAACCAACATATATGTATGTTGATATATATATATATATATATATATATATATATATATATATATATATATATATAAAAACATATATATATGTACATGGGTCTACTTCTAATAATCAATAGACCACTTACCTGAAACTGAATTTACAGAGATGACAACACCGAACTGTTAATTTACCGAACAATCACACTACCAGTTTTTTTTTAACAGGGAAGGTATGCACTTGGTCAACACTGAACAAAGAAACACACAGCAGTATGTCAAACACACTCAGGTAGGGGGATACACCCACCACACCTTCAAATGTTGAGGGTTGTGCACCTTACACACCCCCTAACTAAATATACCAACTCCAAGATTGTACTACAGTGGGGAAAAGGGCAAATTTCCCCATGTTGAACAAGTGCATAGGTTCCCTGTTAAAACATTCGGTAGTGTGATCCTTTGGTAAATTAACAGTTCGGTGTTGTTGTCTCTGTATATTCAGTTTCTGGTAAGTGGTCTTTTGATTATTAAAAGTAGAATCATACTGTATATACATTATATATATATATATATATATATATATATATATATATATAGATATATATGTAAATATATGTATACATATACATGTATATATTTCATATATATATATATATATATATAGAGAGAGAGAAAGCGAGAGAGAGTATATATATATATATATATATATATATATATATATATATATATATATGTGTGTGTGTGTGTGTGTGTGTTAGACATTTAATGTCAGCCTATAATGAGTACAGGTACATCTGTTTATGAAATAGCCTAATAAATTAAGCAGTTAGAACATCCTTATAAATAAAGAATGTTCCAACACCCTTTGTTTAAATATATAATTAAGTAATGGCCAAAATACTTGGGGGTAGAAACAATAATGCATGTTTGTTTAAACCAGCTGCATATATGGCTCACAAGTTTACAATCCAGTTTTGCTTTTTTAATTGAGTATGTCCTCCTATATTGAGTAGCATTGATGAGTTTGATTAACATCAGCTCTCTCAGTCTCTGTAAATAAAAATTTAGCTATACTTTGTCTCAGTATGTGCATCTAAAGGGCACTTCTGTCCCTGTGACATCTAATGTCACTGAGATGAGATGAAATTTGTTTTTTCCAGGGCCTCTTAGTCTGGCTAACATTGAAAGAGCCATAATAGCATACAGCCATGTATATTACTAGCTCTAAAGTACAACTGATCAAATTTGTGATCTCATATACTTTACTGGTATTATCAGAAGTAAAGTGCTTAATCTGCCGTACATGTATACAAAAAGAACAATTGCCCCAAGGGTTTGAACCCATGGGGAGAGAGCTAACATCAGCAAATCAAAAGTATAACCCAGTAAAATATTTATTTACTTATTTATTTATTGACATTTGACTACTAGAAAAATACATCTAAGTAAGTGTCCAATTTCAGTGGAGGCCCATGGAGTAAAGCTCCAAAGGATTTCAAAAACATTTTAAGCACAATAATTTTACAAGTTTCAAAAATAATGCAAAAACATCTACAGTTTAAATAATTAAAGCAAATTAGACACAAAGTTAAAAACAGGTACAGCTTGTATGACAATAATTTTAACATTTAGAGAAATGTTAGCCAGTGTAAAGAAATTAAACCTATGTTAGTGTAATAGAAACAAGAATTGCAGTGTGAAGTGAGAGAAAAAAACAGGGTTTGGCTTATTTAGGTAGATTCAGGAGAGATAAATCTTGTGAAGTTAGGTGAGTAAAGAAGTGGGAGTATGGAGGTGTATGGTACAAATGGTTACTTGTTCATATTTAGGTATATAGTTTATAATGGGTAGCGTGAGAAGAGATACATATTTTGGCTAGGAAGCCTCTCGGAATGGTTTTAAATGACTGGATGAAGGGTATTGACCTGATTGATGTAGTTAAGGAGTTGCAGGCCTTAGCAACTTGGTATGAGTACAGACCATGCCCAGCAGATTTGATAGGTTTGTGGACAGAGAGAAGTTCTTGGTCATTGGATCATAATGACTGAGTTTGAACATAGCTATGGAGAATGTATTTATTGCTGAACAAGCAGATGGATGCTGGATAGTTTTATAGATAGTAAGAAGGTGTGTGTTAGTTGATTGTGTAGTTCTAACCAATTTAGATGTTTTAGTGATACATATTGGTGGGTTCTGAAAAGGCTTTATGCTGCAAATTTAGCCACTTTAGTATAGCATTGTTCAAGTTTTGTGGTGCCAGGAGGTTAGTAAGGATAGGAGTACCATAAAGTCATGAGGAGGAGGTAAGCAGTGGTAAGTATAGTTTTAGTTGCATTGATGAAAAAATGGCTGTATGAAGTACCCCTAGTTTTTGGTGATTTTTTTTGTGCAATTTTGTATATGCAGGTTGAATTTAAGATTATCATCCACCATTATCCCCAATAATTTGCTATGAGAGGTGACTTCAATTTTTGCATTATTAAGAGAGAGGATTTTATTTATTTTTTTTCATGAGAGAGGCATTTGGGGGGAAAGGAAGCATTTGGGGGGGGGGGGGTTGAGCATGAGATGTGAGTTGCAAAACTATGTTTCAGTGCCTGTTAAAGCTTCCCGAATACGTTTTTAAAGATGTATAAAGTTGTCTGATGTGCATATGAGTGTGGAGTCATCTGTGTAATGTATTAAGGAAGCCTGTTGTCCAGATGTGTGTAGGATGTTGGTGAGAATGTTAAAGAGGAGGGGAGCAAGGATAGAAGCTTGTGGTACACCAGTGGTGACTGGGGGGTAAGGAAAGAGCATTGACTGCCATTTTACTGATTGATAAGTATTGGACAAGTAGCTTTTGAACCATAGAAGGGCGCACTGAGAGAAACCTAATGAGGACATTTGAAGTAGAAGTTTGCTCTGACAAACCGTGTCAATGGCTTTAGACAAGTGGAGAAATGTGGAGGAGACTAGTTTGCCATTATCTTTAGCTTTATTGACAGTATCTATAAAGGTTAGAAGTACAGTGTTATGGAAGGAAAGGAAGTCATGTTGTTTGGAGGATAAGAGATAGTCCTGCTAGAGATAGTTTAGCAATTGTTTCATAGTACAGTTTTCAAGTATTTTGGAAGGTGGGGGATAACATTGCCATTGGTCTAAAGTTAGTTATGGCTGTTGAATTTCCTCCTTTGTGTAGAGGGATATTGTGTGATATTTTTCCACTGAGAGGGAATGTGGGATTCCTGGACTGACCTGTTTATCAGGATTGAGAATGAATATGCAGTGCTATTGTCTGCTGTTTTAAGGTACTCACTTGGAAGGTCATCAGCTGAAGTAGAGCACGGTTTGAGTTTAAGAGTAGAAAAAACAACATGATGTGAAGGACACAAACATGGCCAGTGTTGTAAAACCTAAATAATGTAGTGAAACAGCCAATCAGATAAAACAAGAAATAAAACTAAAATGGATAAGCGCTTTCTCTACGAAAAATGGTACTTCCTCAGATCCTAAATTTGCATTACACACACAATTTCCTATTCATATAAAATAGAATCCAATGATTAAACTTAGAAGTCATCACATGATGATGTTAAAGTAAGCATCAGTGAATGAAATACATCGAAAGAACTGACCAGTCAGCTGTAGGAGTATGGTTGAAACAAATTTCATTCATAAACTCATATAGTATGGTATAGAAATGGCATGATTTTAAAAAAGGTTTCATTGGTACATTTTCCTTTAAACCTTGCCCCTTGTCAGCATGAAGTAAAATAATCCATTTCAGCTCATTCTCTTTGGTAATATTAATGATATCATCTACCCTGATACATTATCTCAGGGAGGGGATGTGCAGAGGAAAACCACATCTGTGACTGTACCAGGTATTGCATCAGTTTTTCCCTCTCTCCCACTACCGATAAGAGATGCTTCAGTTTCACAGAGGTCTCACTGCAGGGTAAGGAAGTGACGGAAACACATTTAGGAGCTACCTGCACACCATGCCATGAAATGCATGTGGGATCCAGTAAAGAATCCCTAATTTGGAATATTTCTTCAGTGCAACTCACCACTCAACAACTCTTTCTTTTGGAGAAGGATTATCTTTTATACTGTCTAGGACTTCTGTTTTCCACGATACTGGTTTTAATTTGAAGCTTTTTTATTAGAAATGTTATGCTGATTCAGTTGATGTTTCCCAATGGTCAGGTGAGAAATATTTTTAAGAAACCTAGCACTTTTATGCCTTTGTTACACCTGACCTTGGATTTTTTCATGAAGGTTTGTGAAGCAGACTTAGCTGCTATTTTTGACAGTCAAGTCAAACACAAAGATAAGTTTTTGATTTGAGTAAGGAAGAATATATGGCTATTAAAGAGTTACAAGAAATGGTTGGTTTAGTTATCTGCCCAACAGACAAAGGGGGAGCTATTGTGCTTATGAGTTTTATTATAACAGTATGTTTGATTTATTGTCTGACACTTTCACATATTCGAGTATCATCAAAAAGGACCTAGATGTCGTTATTTGTGATTTGCACAATGAGTTGTATGATTGTTATAGGAGTGTCTATTTTACTAAAGATTTATACAATTATTTGAAGGTGGATTTACCATTGGTTCCTGTCTTGTATGGACTCCCCAAAATACATAAACATTCTACCACCCTTCCGATGAGATCTATTGTTTCTGGTAGGGGTTGGTTAACAGAGATTTTATCTGTGTATGTAGAAAGAATGATTAGACCTATATTAGATAAGACACCAACTGTATTAAGGGATACCAAAAAGTTCTTACAATCTTTATATGCATGCTCTAAAGGGTTAACCAATATAAATTATATTCTCTAGGTTACAGTAGATGTTAAATCTTTATTTACTGTCATCCCGAATGATGAAGGCATTATATCAGTTAGGAATTTCCTTCATAGCAACTGTAATTATTCTGTAGATGAAGTCACATAGATTTGCATGTTTATAGAGATTATTTTAAATAATAATGTATTTCCCTTTAAGGACAAATATTTCTTACAGAAGTTAGGTATGGGGACAGCCTACGCCAATAGTTATGCCATCTCAGTATTGGCACATTGGGAAAATACTCAGATACTTGTAGGCAATATTTTTTCTAGATTTATTAAGTTTTATCAACATTTTGCTGATGAAGTGATCCTGCTTTGGGCAGATTCCAACACTGAATTACTGAGTTTTGTGGAATTTTTATATTCCACCATGTCATTTTTGTCTTTTTTATGGATTTGTCAGAATAGGGTATTGAGTTTCTAGATGTATTTTTAAGTAAGACCACTGATGGATATCTCAAAATTAAAGATTTGGTTGGTCCAAGACTGCAATTTCAGTTTAAAAACATGAAATCTTTGAAGCAGTTACTTTGTTATAAGCAGAATTACAACACTTGTGCTGTGCAACTATCTAATCTGGTAGGAATTTACAAGTGTAGATTGTGTAACTATTGTGGTTACATCAATACTACTGCAAATACATTACTCATCCGAGTACAGGGAAAGCTTATACTTTCTCACTATATACAGATGGTACTATGAGGGACATTGTGTATTTGGCTAGGTGTATTGCATGTTGGTGTTTTTATGTTGGAAAGATGAACTGCTGTTTGAAAGAAAGTGTTCAGGAACATATCTGTGACATTAGTACTTCCAACATTAACAACACCTTAGCTAAACATGTTATGAGATGTGGCAATGCACATTCATTTGTTTTTTTTTTTTTTTAGTTTTACAAATTATACAAATCACTGCCAGGCTAGGTGATATCATTAACATTACTGAAGAAAATGAGCTGAAATGGATTATTCTACTTTGTGCTGACAAGGGGCATGGTTTAAATGAAGATGTACCAATGAAGCCTTTTATAAAATCACTCCCTCTCTTTAGGTGATTTGATTGGTCAAGTTATACTTGGCCATTTCTGTACCGTACTGGTTCCCCTTTATAATCTTGAAATGCTGAAGTCTCGAATTTCACTATCTCGAGACCATAAAGGCGAAACATCAAAATAGCAAAAGTACATAATCGCGAATTTGAATAGCTCGAATTCGCGATTATGAATTTACACAATGTTACGGGTAGTGTTTGGCTGGGAAGGTGTTCGGTGTACTGAGTGGATTTACATGCAATTTAAGGTAAGTGAGTGTATGTGAGTGTGTTTGTAAGTTGTACGTGTTGGTTAGGGTAGGCAGGTGAAAGTATGAGTGTGTAAGTGTTAGATGTGTTGATCTTTGTATGTGTGTGTGTGTGTGTGTGCGAGAGACTGTAGAATGTCTGGGTGAGAGTTTGCTGTCTTTATGCGATCTCGGAGTTAGTATATATAAGTGGGGGGTGTGGGGGTGCATTATTTGTAGTGTAGGTTTGTTTACTTGTTATAGTATGGATAGAATGGTGTATGTGTTGTGTGGTGAATGCTGTGTGTATGTTCATGGTTTTGGGTTTTGGGATTTTAGATTATTCACCTTTATGGTCTTGGGATACTGAAATTCGAGGTTTCAGTATTTCGAGATTATAAAGGGGGAACCACCGTACTGTATGAGTTTATGAATTAAATTTGTTTCAACCATACCCCTTCAGATGATTGGTCAGTTTTTTCAATGTATTTCATTCATTGATGCTTATTTTAACATCATCATGTGATGACTTCTAAGTTTTATCATTGGATTCTGTTTTGTATGAATAGGAAATGATGTGTGTAAGGCAAGTTTAGGATCTGAGGAAGTGCCATTTTTGGCGAGAAAATGCTTATCCGTGCTAGTTTTATTTGTTGTTTTACCTGATTGTTTGGCTCTTTCATTAAATTATTTGGATTTTACAACCCTGGCTGTGTTTGTGTCCTTCATGTCTTGTTGTTTTTGCTGGATTTGTGATTTTTGATGTGAGGACACTTTGGCATTTCTTGTCTTTTCATTTTGTTTAAGAGTAGTTTTATATACCATGTGGGCACCGGTTTAAATGTGAAAAGGGATGTGTTGATATGTGGCTATTGGATAGAGTTTGGATTAGATATTGGGGAATCCTTTGTTAGGTATGCTGTACTATCTGTGAAATAAGAGTTGAATTCTATTGCAGTTTTGAGTTATTGAGAGAGGGGTCAGGGTTTACATTTTTTATAGGTTCACAGATAGTACTAGGCTAACTGCCCTTGCAGACCATTTTAAGCCTAGCCAATTTCCCTTTTTGTGCTTGAATTAACTTATTCCATTTAGTTAGAGATTGGCCTTACCCATCTCATGGTTGATAAGTGTATATTACCCCTAATGAGGACAAATGGGATCATACCATAGATGATGTGAGGAGACACATGCATGGGATAAAGCATTTAGGAGTTGTGTCTGTCCATTAAATTAGTAGCACATTTTCTGTTTTCCTTCCATAGATCCAAGTTGCACTTGAATATGGACAGGGATAAACTTTGTTTTATCTGTATTGGAAGTCTGTTCTGAATCTGTGGCGTCCTCTTGGAGATATACCTGCCCCTCCAAAACATTCAGCTGATGTTGCTGAAGAGGTTTAGAGCCCTAGGCCAAGTGTTTCTAATGCCATTTGACTTGCTGATGCAGTAAATCCATCAGCATTGGGTTGGAGGATGACTTGTACAGACAATTAGCAATCTCTAGGATACTGAGTATAGTGACATGGCTTTGAGTTGGTCTGTGTAGGACATGTTGTTTTGTTCCTGTATCTTTTTAGTAAGGTATCTCTGTGGGCATTCTAGTTGTTTTATGTGTCTTACAAATACATGCCAAAGGGGCATTATATTCAATGATTGGTCTAATAAGGGCTGAGTAAAAGGGGACAGTGGCATCCCTTGATCTAGACAAAATCCCATTGTTTATAAGCTGTGCAGTATAGAAGGACTTTCTTATAACAATGGACACATGTTGGTCAAAAATTAGATCACTGTCTATATAAGTTCTCAAATCCCAAACAGTTGGATCAACTCTTAGGGCCATAATGTCAATCTGGTAGTTCCCTGGCGTAGATGACTTCCCAAATGATACAATAATGCATTTTTTGATATTTAGTTTCAGTCCATGATTTTGGCACTGGCTATTTATTTGGAACAAACTTTCCTGCAGGATGGCTAAGTCATCTGCAGACTTAGTGAGCCCTTTAATAATTGCTTTTACTTCAAAAAAGTAAATGCCAAACAGGAGAGGTCCCAGCACAGAAACCTGGGGAGCTCCACAGGTGACTAATCTCTGAGTGGATGTAACTTCCCATATTTTGATTTCCTGTGCCCTGTCTGTGAGCCATTGCAGCTGGTGACATAGTTTTTTTTCCCAGTTTATTTAGCTTTTTCACTCTACCTCAGTGGCAAATTGTATCAAAAGCTTTGGCCAGGTCAAGGTATGCTGTTTTGTCTTCATCCATTGCTTTGGTGACCTTTTCGAAAAAATACACCAAGTTAAGTAAGCATGAACATTAGTAAGACTTGCTTAATAGCTTATCAGAATGTTTTAGGGTTGCGTTTGTTATTGTTCTAAATGTTATTATAGTGTAGTTTTGTCTTAATTTATTTGCTTTTTGGTATGGTTGTGGAGCATTCTGAAGTTTTCAAGATATTGAGGTGTTTTATATTTTTGCCATTCTTTCCATGTTTTTCGGTCTCCCGCATTAGCATTCTGCTCTTTTGTGTAGCCAAATTGCATTATTTATTTTCAGTATGTTCCTTGTTGGTGGTGCAAGGCTGTTTAAGATATTTAGAAAAGTTGTTTTGAATTCATTTACAGCATCATGTTAGGATGTTCCAATTAATAGATGATAGGGTACTAATGAATATTTCGGGTCTATAGCAGATAACCGAAGTTTCAGAACTTCAGATACCATATGGTGGAACCCATATGATCGAAGTTCTGAAACTTCGAATATCTGATTAAAAAAAAAGAAAGAAAAAACAAAAGTAACTGCTTTAAACGGGGGAAAGCCCCCCTGCATCCCCACACCCCCCGCTACTTAAATATACCAACTCCGAGATTGCACTTTAACAGAGTATGGTTCAGAAAGGGAAGATTTCCCTTTGCTACGCTGTAGCTCAATCTCGGAGTTGGTATATTTAAGTAGTGGGGGGTTCAGGGGGGCTTGCCCCCCTGCTTAAACCCTTTTACTTCTCTTTCCTTTTGGTTTTTTTTTTTTTTTTTTTTTTTTTTGTGATTCTTCGAAGTTCTGCAACTTCGATCACTGGTGTTCATTGTTTAGTGATTCGAAGTTGTAGATCTTCAACAGTCTGATATAGACCCAAATATTTTTGGGTTAAACTTCAACAAGTTGTATGTTGTTCTAAAAACATACTGTTTAAGTGGATGTGTGAGATGTCCGTATAGATTGAGGGATGGTCATTGACAGAGTCTGGCATTGTACTTGTGGTGATGAAATTACTAGGGTCTGATAGTTGAATCCAGTCTTAAGTTTTATGTCTTCTCTAATGTATGGGACTATTAATTACTTGTGTGAAATCATAAAATTCATGCTGGATGTAGGGGAGTAAGAGGTTATGTCCAACCATTTGATATTGACATCACCTAGTTTTATTTTTTTATTGTAGATTGTAGCTGTTTTGTCATCAGGAGGGATCTAAAGAACAGTAATACATATTTGTTTATTTTTAGGAGTGTAATAAAAAGCTTTCAGAGGTTAGTACTAGGCTAACTGCCTTTGTGGGCCATTTTAAGTCTAGCCATTTACCCTATCTGAGAATCAAACTCTGCACCTTGTGTTTGTAAGGTAAACATCTTAACTATTATGCCAACCTCCCACCCTAAATGTACAGACTTCTTGCATTGGCTTTGCTGAACTGAATGTTAGTATTGGTTTGTCGTAGGGGGAAATGTGATAATTGTTGGGAAATACTAACTCAATATATTCACCTTTCCTGTTTGTATGATATTATAGCTAGGGTGTGTAAATTTGGAGTAATTACATTACCCGTTTACTGACTTTCCCATCATAATCATCTCGTCCCCAAGTTATAGCTGCACCACCCTTGTCTGTGTTAGTGATTTCAGTGTCTGAACAGGCTTTTAAATTCCTCAAAGCCTCTTTCTAATGTTTTGTAACATTATAAGGAAAATTTGTGAGTACTTTATTTTGTTGCTTGCGTAAATCATACAAAACCCGATGCCCAACTTGTTTAAATTTAAGGTGCTAGGGCAGAACAAACTCAGATCTAGAGAACTTAAAAAGTGGATTAAATCAATGTTTCATATCTGTCTTTCATTCCTAGTGTGTGACCAGTATTTCAGTTTAATAGTTCAATAGTCTACAGAAATGTTTACCTCATGTACACACTGGGATTGTGATACAAAAAAGATCAGCACAAATCTGCATGTTTTATTTAATAGTAAAACATCATGCTCAGAAAAAAAAGTTAAATTAACAACCACATTATCATTATTTAAAATTATTTCTGGGTCAGTGTGAGGGTTCTGATTCTGCTCAAGGTTTACTTAGTTTGAGTTATGCTCCCTCTTCTTTCAAACCCAGTTCTATGATTACACTACATTAGGAAAAAGGGAACAGTTGCAAAAACACTTAACTACTCTTGGTTGTTTAAGTTAGAGGTAGTGTAAGAATCGGTGTGTTATGGGACTTTATTTCCCAAAAACACTGTGCGATTGTATCATTGATATATATGCAGATAAGGGGCATTCCCCCCTTGTGAAAGTGTAGGGGGTTGCCCCTTGCAAAAATAATGAATAAGAGTGTTTTTTCCTATTGTGTCATTTAGGTGTTTTAGTTTTAGATACATTTGTTTGTTGGCATATGGGTATGCATTTTGTTTTTTATGTTTTGGTATTCAGTGTTTTTGTATGGTAGATATTACAACACTGGTTTTCTCTAGAGTGTTGAATTTTTACAACTTATGTGTTAAAGAGTGCATAATTCACTAGGTCCACATGCACACAAAGTAGCAAGATAGAGCACTGGCCCTTTAACAGTGTTGACTGGACCTCTGCAAGGGTACAGGATACATAGCAGTTAGCAGAGTCATGGGGAAATTTGTCTGGAAAGAGTCAGAGAGGAAATCAGAGTCTTGGAGAGAGTGCAGCGGGAGATTCCGAGCTGCCTGTGTGGGTAGAAATTCATCAAAACAGGATGAGAGGTACTTTGAGAGATTTGTGAAGAGAGAGAGAGAAATGCTTTGAGGTTGCCTCTAAGAATCACCAGGACTTGTTTATACAGTTGTGGATTGTTGTCTAATAGAAATTCATTTGTAGGTGTAGATGTTATAATCTTTTACTGTGCGAGTATAAAACATCCTTTGTATCACTAAGTGGTGCCAGGACTTTTTTCTAATGTCTGTATACAGTTTTTAATTTTAAGACCTGAACTCTTTGAATCCTTATTTTAATTTGTCGTAAACCAGAGTATGCCATGAAACTAATTTCCTTACACAGTGTTACAGAACTCTTAAGACAAAACAGCCAGCAGTTAGCAGTTTTTCACAGAGGTGGTAAGCAGACTAGTAAAACAGACCTCAGGTAAACATTTCAGGCAATGAGTGAGTGTATGTTTAAACTCTAAATTACCACAGGGACACATTTTACTTTGTTTTAATTATACAGCTAGGTACTTGGGGATGTGCATGGTACAGATGTTGCTACAAAATGTGCATTCCCTATTGCCTGACGATCTCTGGGCATGCAGTAATATTTGTAACTTGCACACCCCAAATATGTTATTGCACTTATAAATGTACATTTGTATTTTCTGCAGTTTGAATTTTACATTCTATAGTTTATGTTCATGTGTTATCAAAGAGTCTAGTTTATAAAGAATTCTAACACAACATGATGGGCCCAGTTCCAAAAGAATTGCTCTAAGTGTAAGTGACCATTTACAGTGAGAACAGGTCTTTTGGAATCTACCCCCCAACCCCCCACCCCACCCCGGTGCAAGTATTTATATATAGGCCTTATACCAAAGTAAGCCACTTATGCTGAGAGCAAGTCTTTCAGAATCAGGGCAGACTTAGACTGAGTAACTCTTTCGGAATCTGGCCCAGTGTCTCAAGTAAGTTTGGCACGTGAATACATTCAGATGAGGAGACTACAGAAATGCCTCAGAAATATTCACAACTGTAATCATTTTTGGTGGCATATACAAGAAATGAAAGGCAAATATGGTGGATATAAAAAGTGTACACACCCCTGTTAAAATGACATGGTGCTTCAACAAAGTATTAGTTTAAGGGTGTGCACACACAACAAATTATTTGTTTAAGGATGTGCACACTTTTGCAACCAGCATATTGTACATTTTTTATTTTTTATATTTTTCCCTAACAGATTTGTTTGTTTTTCAATTGAATTATACATTTTATAGGTCACATTAAAGGTGGGAAAAGTTTTGAAATGATTTATTATTGTCTCATTTTTTATATATCACAAAAACCTGTCATTTTAACAGGGGTGTGTACACTTTTTATATCCACTGTATATGTATGCAGTAATGCACTCCTTCTTTCAGTTTTAAGTTGATTTATTTGAAAATGTGCTTGTTGCACCATGAAAAGATTTGCAAGGATAATAACACGTAATGCTCCCCATGCCAATCATTTTTATTGTCTATTTAACTTGTTGTGTACATGTAGCTTTTATTTGTTTGTTAATTGCTTTTGTTGACCAGGATAGCCTGACTGGCATGTGGTAGCCCTTTTTCATCGCAGGCCAGGAAGAAAAACTTCAGTTAGAAAACATCCAGATTTTATACAATAAAGAACAAATGTAAAACTTAAAAATTACAAATTACATATACAGTAACTGAAACCTGCTATTGAAAATTACAATAAGTAAAATATAGTAATTACATATTAATACAGGACAAATTAGCAGATGTGGTGAGGATTAAAATGTCAAATTACAATTTTCCATTTGAGGGTGCGAATAAGAGAGAGGAGGTGTGATAGGAAGCAGTGAGGAGGTAAGAACAATAGAAAGCAAATTGTAGTTGAGGAAATGTGTATATTTGTTATGCAGAGAAAAAGAAAGTCGTAATGAAGTTAAGGTAGATGTTGGAGGTAATAAGTTAGGATTTTGCTGAAGGGAATACATTGTCAGATTTAAGTGGAGACCATAAATCTGGAAATCCACATCCCGCCCCCACCCCCTGCACAAAAGATCACAGTGAGGAACTTCTCAAAAGCCAACTTCACACTTCTTAAGACTGAAGTGGTATCCTTCAAGGCCCCTGGGCCAGTGGAAACCACAACCCACACTGCTGAATCCTTTGCAAATGCCTTCTATGGGCACTTTCAAGAATGCATGGATCATGCAATCCCAATTAAAGCCAAGACCCATTCCCCCAAAGGCAGGCGCCCGGTCTGGTGGACCCCAGCCATAAACAAACTTTACAACAGGAGGAGGAAGCTACTACATGACAGAGCAAAATCCCTAAAAGGGAAGGCATCTCTGATCAGTACTAGCAAAAAACTACGATCATTCATAAAATCATCCAAGGCCAACTTTAAGAGAAAAATCGCAAAAGACACAAAAGACAATCACAAGGCCTTCTTTAGCTATGTTAGAAACCTGGGTGGAAACTCCCAGATATGCTCAGAGTTAGTCCAAAATGACACAAAATACACTGAACCCACTGACATTGCCAACATTCTGGCAGACAGGTTCAGTGCAAATTTCTCCTCCCCCTCCCCCCAAAAGGAGAAATAACTATCCCAGCAGAGTGTAGCCTCCCTAACATCTCAGATGCCCAGGTGAGAGCCGCCCTCTCTAAAGCTAAAAACACAGCATCAATGGGACCGGATGGTGTCCCGGGCTGTGTGCTACATGAACTCCAAGAGGAACTAAACCCACACATAAGGCAGCTGTTTAATCTTAGCCTTACTACAGGATACGTACCCAAAGAGTGGCGTACGGCAACAGTGGTCCCACTTCACAAAGGCGGTGCTTCTACGGACCCTGGAAATTACCGCCCCATAAGCTTGACGAGCCTGGTCTGCAAAGCTATGGAGAGGATCATTATGGAGCTCATAAACAAAGACATTAGGGACCTACAGACATTGGATCCTACCCAATTTGGCTTTGTCAAGGGCAGATCCTGCCTTTTGAACTTGGTCGACTTTTTTGAAACAGTCACTAAGGCCATTGATGAGGGTAAGGCAGTTCACACAGCCTACCTTGATCTTGCAAAAGCCTTTGACACAATACCCCACTCGGGCATCATAGACAAACTCACCAGCTTAAATGTAAACCCATATGTCACAAGATGGGTTGCAAACTGGCTCAAGGACAGAACCCACAGGGTCAGAGTTGCTGGAGCTATGTCAGACTCTAAGCCAGTCACAAGCGGTGTCCCACAGGGCTCAGTCCTGGGACCCCTCTTGTTCGGCATTTATTTTTCCGAGGTACAGGCAAACATAGGAGGATTGTGGCTGACAAAGTTCGCAGATGACTGCAAACTGGGCGCCATAATTGATACTCCAGCAGACACAAACATCCTTCAGGGAGGCCTCATAGAAATGGATAATTGGTGCCAGAGCCATGGCCTTAAGCTGAACGCCAAAAAATGTATAGTCATACCCTTTGGGAAAAACAAGGTACCGACAAATTACCACATAGGTGGTAATCCATTAAGTACGGAAGAGGTAATCAGGGACCTAGGGACCCAGGTTGACAGTAACCTCTCATTTGACACGCACATTGCCAAAGTGGTTAGGAAAACCTTCTATATTGCCCACCTTATCATGAAGGGTTTCACATCTAGATCAAGAGAGGTCATTGTGCCCCTGTACTCTTCTCTTATCAGGCCAATGATTGAGTACAATGCCCCATTTGGGATGTATCTCACCCCACACCTGCAGCACTTGGAAAGACCCCAAAAGTTCCTCACCAAGAGGATAAAGGGTCTTAAACATATGTCATATGCTGCCCGACTGAAAAAACTCCAGCTCTATTCAGTCGCATACCGCCTACTCAGAGGTGATCTGTGCCTGACGTACAAGGCCATGTCCAATCCGGAATTAATGGACATGCTCCACCTCAGAAAATCCAAATCCATCAGAGCCACGAGAGCAAGAGACTTAAACCTCAACACAGAAATAAATAGGACGTGCTCGAGGGACAGATTCATAACCCAGAGGCTCCCTACACTCTGGAACAGAATCCCAGTCCATGTTAGGCAGAGCTCCTCACTGACTCTATTCAAGAGAAATCTTGACGAGTGGATGGGAGATCGTAGGTTTACCCCGTGGGTCATCTCTGTGTCACTACTAGACAGAGGCACAGTAAACTAAACCCTAAAAGGGCATAGTATTCTCATCCTAAGGGGTGGTGAAAGCCACATACACTCTGGCTAGGCTTATAAATGCCCTAGGGCAGATAGCCTAGTACGAACCTATGAACCTATGAACCTATAGAAGTAGTAGTAAGAGCAAAAGGATAGAAGACAACAGGACACTTGCACTGGGAATTTGCTTTATATATATATATATATATATATATATATATATATATATATATATATATATATGTATAGGGTCAGGTTAGCGAATGCGACTTGGTTGAGCTGTAAACGCCGAAACGGCAAAATATTGAAGCGACATATAAGCGAATTCTTTCCCTGAGAAAGAATTTGCTTGTCCGCTTCGGTAGTTTGCCATTTTCTGCACTGTAGTGCGGTCTCTGAGTTGGTATATTTAAGTGGGGGGGTGTCGGGGGCGAAGTCCCCCATTTAATATCATGTATTAAAGTGTTTTTTGTTGGAACAGTGATTTTTTTCCCTTGGAAAAAAAATCGCTGTGCTGACAGTTCGGTTTTGTAAGCTTTCGCTTACATGGGGTCGATTAATCACCGTTTGCTAACCTAAGCGTTCGGTGATCTAATATAGACCCTATATATATATATATATATATATATATATATATATATAGATATACAGATATATAGATATATATAGATATATATATGTATATGTGTGTGTAAGAACCAAGGTAGTCTAACCCAGAGAGGTATAAGAGCAGAGACAAATGATTTTAGTGTTGCTTTAGCAGGTTTTTGAATTTGGATAGGCTGGTTTGTTGTGTTATGGTTGTATGAATACAATTCCAGATTTTGGAGACATAATTTAAGTGCAAGGACAGATCATTAGATCTATAGGTTTTAGTTGAGGTTAATAGAGACGTGACTGTGGAGCTTGGTGGTCATGCAGGGGTGTAAGGTTCTACTAAGGCTTGGAGTGTTGAACAGTTTTTTTGAGGTTTGTAGGTAATATTACGAACAGTTGCCAACTGGGTGATATAGAGATAGTGTGGAAGGTCTACCCAGCCTAACTATGTATTTTAAGGCTAGGCAGTGGTGGGATTTAGCAGACTGGTTAGTGGTGAATTTAGTTATCTTGCTATAACATTGTGCACTTTTTGTTAGTAGAGATTAAGTTTGATGTAGATGGGGGCAGCATATAGTAGGAGGTACACAAAGGCTGTTTTTTGTTGTTGTTCTTGTTGGCATTGCTAGCTAAAAAGTTTTTGCTATGCTATAGTAGTTACATTTTTCTTTAGGTTTTCTTGATAGCATGTTGTATGCGAATACCAAAATTTAGATGGTTATCTGTAATGACACTAAGTAGCTTTGTGTGAGACATTAAATCTATTATTTAATGAGGTGCTGGAGAAGTTATTTTTTGCATAGGATGCAGATTTTGGAATGAAGAGCAATAGCTTGATTTCAACAAGAGATGAGACTTGTTGAGCCAGGTTTCTAAAGAAGAAAAAGCTTTTTTGGTCTTTTCCTGAAGTTTTCAGAGGACCTTGGCTGTGGTAATGATTGTAGCATCACCAACATACTGAATGACAGCTGTGTCTTTCGTAGCAGTGTAGATAGACATCATTAATAAAAACATTAAAGAGCATGTGGCCCAAGATCGAGACTTATGGCTCTCTAAGATGGGCAAGAATCGGATTTCTTTAATAATTTGTGTACATTTTATTTCTAGTTTAGTGCACTTTTTATTTATGCAGTATTTTACTTTTATGTACTATATTGAGATTTAGCACTTAGGTAAGACAATGCCTGGCAGATTCTTTCTACTGCTTTTGTGTGTGTATGTGTATGCAATTTGACTCCAAGACTTGAGTGATTACTCTCTTTTGCTGTGGTACAAAGCATATTTTGTTTCATGTTATTCACTTCCTGTCCATTTCTACAGTGATTCATTTTCTGTTTCTAGAGTTTATATTTTCACTTTCTTCAGGAAATTATTTTTTACATTATTGTCCCTTGGGAGACTCGGGAAGAAGGCAAGAGGATGCAAGGAAGTCCAGTCAAGACATGGATGGATTGCACAAGTCAGGACTTGTGACAGGCATGACTGTCAAAACAGGAGAGTGGCCTCATGTAGAAATGAGAAAAAGGGGTTGATAATGTTTGATTTACTGTTTTTTTTGAGGGGGGGGTTCTGTATTTGGCAGTTCTCCCTGCTAAATGACTTTTGAAATGGTAACTGTTTGTTGGATTTTGAAGTATGCGATAGAAAACTGATGTGTGAGTGAATGTGATGTCCAGGTGGCATGCAGTAGTTATTTCTGCCCATAGAGCAGATTTGGTGCACAGGTGGCTGGCAGTTTTATTGGATATTTTTTTTTCCTTGCCTGTTAGAGTATTTGCAGCAACGTATTCCCAATATTTTGAAGGACTTTGTGTTATAGAATTAAAACAACTTACTGTTTGTTGGCAAGAATTACAGAAACTGGTTCAGACTAATTTTTAAAAATGTAGTACTTGATTGCAGAAAAGATGGGTCTTTGTCAGAACTGTATCAGTGAATCTGAGTGTGTGTACACCCCTCCAAAAGAAAGTGAAATGAAATGCTTATAGACCAGAAGTTTGCTTATTGAAAACTACTGTTTGTATTCATACACAGCAGAAGTTTTGAAATTGTGTGCAGTAAAGAAAAGCACATGATATTATCTCAATCCGAGAAAGTGAAGTTTTAGTTTAAATTTGGAAGAAGACTGATAGTTTGGCAGAAGGTTGCGTTTTTCAACATATTACAAATTGTCTGCATCTGCTAACAGACATTTGAATTGTCTGAATTTTTGAATGTTGATTATGGCTAAGCAATATATTTTTGAAGTTTGGTAATATGTAAATGTCTGCTAAATGAACTTGCCAGTGCAAAAACTGTAAAAATGAGTGTAGAACATTTGAAAAAAACAAACAAATTAAAAAAAAAATGAGTAAGGCAGAAAGTCTTAATTTTAAATTGCCAGATTAACGTTTGTTTGTATACTTGGTATACCAGAGAATGACAATTTTCAAAGCTGGTTAATTTTTTTTTTGTCTCAAGTCACGAAAGGCACAGCAGCTTGATGTGCAGGTGCTACAGGGGTAGTCTGCAGTTTGATAGTGGTTGTGATGAGCAGAAGGATGATTTTATATGTAAATCTGTGGAAATGATAATGTCTGCAAACACACTGATTCAGAGACTGCAAACTCAGGGACAGATTCGACAGTTAGTGTAACAGCAGCAGAAATGTCTGTCGGAATAAAACAATTTGGAAACAAGATTCTGAAAACTACAAACCCATACTTCGGCTATAAGTTCAACTAAGAAGAATGCAGAAGTACCTACAAGTATGTGCTCTTCAAACAGTAATGTAAATGTGCAAATCTAATTTAGTACAGTTTTAGCAAACTGTTTAGTAGTGTAGAGTATGACTCAACAAACTATGGGAGTGACTGTTTCAAACACAGCGACTGGAATTCAGAAAGGGCTGTTGTTATATGAAGAGACATGCTGCACAGGTGCTGAGCACTGACAACTCATGACACTTGTCTTGGTAGACACTTGTTCCTTAACAGCACATTCAAATGTGCCTTCCTGTCCTCTGAGCTGTGTGAAAGTTCAGAAGACAAGAGCACAGAAGGATATATCTTGAACTTTCATGTAGTGTATATCCTGGGAAATCAGGTACATTCGACATGGCCAAACAGATCATCTCTGTGTTACTTCCTGGAAACTCTGGCTAGTGAACCTCAGCATGAACAGACCATGGCATGGTTAACCACAATAGAGAGGAAATTTTAATTTTATCTGTTTCTGGGAAGAGGTTATGTCATAGTCATAGACCACTTTTATGTCAACCTAAAATATAATTGCCGTCACCAAGAATTTTAATAGAGTTCTGTGCTGATATATATCTCGCAAGGATAGAACTGCTACCATATGTCAGACAGACATGTTTGCCCGTTGGAAGCATTGATGTTCTTTGTGTTTCACTGTTGCAGTCATTACACTTGGGTTATCCTGCTGGCAGGCTACCCTCAGTCAACCTGAGTTCCAAAGTCTAGGTCCGGCGTCGGTTGCTGTCACCTCCTCCCTGACGTCAGTGCGCCAGGGGTATAAAAGATGCAGCCGATGCCATTTTCTTCAGTCTTTCTTGCAGCGTGGTGCCCGAAGCAGAAGCAGTTCGCAAGTGCTGGTCGGCCGACTCCTGAGATTTTCGTGTTCGAATTTCAGATCAGAAGTCTTCATTAAAAGCTAAGTACCCCGTTGGGGAAACCTTTTTTCTTGCTCCAGACCGATGTCAGAAAAAGTTAATAATTGTATTTCTTGTGGGAAGCAAATACCTCATAAGGACTTTCATTCTTACTGTATTCCTTGCCTAGGCCCTGACCACGACGTTGCTAGTTGTCGGTTTTGTGCTAGATTTAACTAACGCACTATTAAGCGTCAGTACGATTTTGCATTTCACTATTTTGGCAGAAGATTTAATTACACGATGCCATCGGATAGCCATCCAACTACCGAAATTCACAAGAAACGCAAAGAAAAAAAAAGGACAGGCATCCGAGGTCCAAAACCGACGACGAAGCTTCCTCTAAGCCGGTTCGCCGGTTCTCAGTGAGGCGCCTTCGCAGCCCCTGACGCCCGCTACTTTGGACCCGCAGGCCGCTACAGACTCCCACGTGGAGTCGGCTAGGCCGCTGGAAGCTCAAGGTATTGGACCTTCGGAGACTATTACCTCAGATGGGTCCGGAGCCGCTGAACAGACATCGGCTTCTGAGGGTGCTTTCAGACCTACTCAATTATACATTAAAGCGACTCCAGCATCAAAGGCAAAGACTAAACCACCTTTAAAGACAAAGAAACAACTACAACAGACTCATGGCCAGGTCTCCATGCCAAAAAAACAGATGCTCAAAATGGCTGAAGACTTAATTACTTTGATCAGGGGTTCCCTTCCCCCTCCTGATAAAAGGCCTAGGCAAGAGACAGAATATGAGTCTTCAGATCAGGTTTCCATTTCATCTGATTCCTCTTCTGATCAGGAGTACTCTCTTCCTCCTTATGAGGATTCTGATGCTGAAGAATCTATCCCTTCAGCCTCTCCTCCTGAGGATTACTCTTTTGGGGAAACCTTGCATACCATGAGGGAACATTTCCACTGGGAGAGCCAAGATTATTCAGAATCTAAAAAAAGGCTCAGAGACTTCCTTTTACTCCCACAACACAGGCCCCTAGCTATGCCACCTGTGTTAGACATTGTAGAAGATGTATTTTCAGAGTCCAGTCTGACCCCTGACTCCTCACCTCCAGCTCCTGTTAAGCCGGACGGGTACTATAGGGTTCCTGACTCTCATAAATTCCTTTTCAAAAACCAGGCTGCTGACCCAGAAACTATCTCCCAGTGTCCCAAAGGGGTCACGGCATCCACTGCAAAAAACCGTACCCACTCAGGCAGGGATTCTAGGGCATTGGACAGGTGGGGGAAGAAGATTTACACTTCTGCTACCTTGGCTATAAGGGCTTTAAATTGTCAGTTTCATATGCTCAAATATCAGCACTATATTATGTCACTGCTTAAACAGAAAATGTTGATAAATTCTGAATGTGCAGAAAACAAAGAAACGCAGGATTTATTGCATGCAGCTGAGCAAGTTTGAAAGCATACGTTGCAATGTGGTTTTGATTCTTTGGAGGCCTCCTGCAGGGCCGCTGTTAAGGGTTCTGTCATCAGGAGACATGCTTGGTTAAATGAACAAAATCTGCCTGACATGTCAAAGCAAAATTATTAGATGCTCCATTACAGCATGATACCTTGTTTGGTGTTAAAGCAGAAGAGGTGTTAAAGAAAATGGAGGACAAAGCTAAATCTATGCAAACGGTTAAGGATTTTTTTACAGGTACAACCACCAAGATTTAGCAGACACTGGCCTACAAAGAATTGGTCCTTTCCAGTGTCAGACAGAATACAAAGGGGCAGATACAGACACCCAAGAGGCAGATCCCAGCCCCAAGGTTCATACAGATCTAAACAATGGGGTGCTTCTACCTCCAAAAGTGGAGAAGACAAATCACAGCCATACAGGAAACAGTCCCAATGACTTCCCCCTGCCTGCACCAAGCACTTATTTTCTGGCAGCACCTTTAGAGGGAAAACTAGCACTTTTTTCTCAAAATTGGCACATTATAACCCAGGACAAATGGGTCCTAGACATAGTGTCACAAGGCTACAAGTTTCACTTCCATACCTGGCCAAGGACAAACGGCTGGCCAGACCTGCCAAAACATCAGTGGGCAGAGGCACAAAAACAAGTCTTATCCCTCATGGACATGAGGGCCATTCAAGAAGTGCCAGAGCAAGAGCAGGGGCAAGGATTTTACTCAAGACTGTTCTTGGTGCCAAGAAAGGACAAGACCTGGAGACCAATACTGGACCTATCAATTCTAAACACATATCTGGATATACCAAAATTCAAAATGTTGACTGTTCAGCAGCTTCTGCCCATGCTGGGCAAGAAGGCTTGGCTTGTGACTTTAGACCTAAAAGAGGCATACCTGCATGTCCCAGTCAGACAAACATGCAGAAGATACCTCAGATTCAAAGCTGGCTCAATGCACTACCAATTCTCTGTGCTGCCCTTTGGCTTATCTACTGCGCTCAGGGTCTTCACAAAGTGCCTGGCACCAGTAATTGCATTTTGCAGACAAAGAGGAATACAAATATATCCTTACTTGGACGACTGCCTCATTCAAGCAGAGAACAAGGACATTCTACTACAGCATCTGGCATTTGTAAAGAGATTTCTAACAGACCTAGGGTACACAGTCAACGAAAATAAATCAAAACTAGTACCCTCTCAAGAGATAAGATTCCTGGGTGCAAGCTTAAATGCAACTGCCCAGATGGCTTATCTCACTCCAGACAAACAAAGGCAACTGACTACATATTTCAAACTGTTGGCAACAAAGGCCCAGTTATCTGCAAGAATAATTCTGCAGGCTTTGGGCTTCATGGCATCCTGCATTCTACTAATTCCATATGCGGGACTGCATATGAGGAAACTTCAATGGTACCTAAAAAGTGTTTGGCTCAACATTGCCACAGCCTGGAAACAATAATTACCCTCATTCCCTGCCTGAAGCAGGAGTTTCGATGCTGGGCAAAGGCTTGTCACCAGAACAAGGGACAGCCATTTACTTTACCCCCAGCCAGGCAGACATTAACAACGGATGCATCAGATTATGCCTGGGGGGCCCACACGGCAGGAAGATGTATTCAAGGCACATAGTCCACAAACAAAATGCATCTGCGTATCAATCAAAAAGAGATACTAGCTGTTCAGAATGCCCTGACAGCCTTCAAGGACCTACTTCATCCGGGACAACTACTGATAAAGACAGACAACACCACGGTCATGTGGTATATAAGCAAGCAGGGAGGCACCCATTCTTACCCCCTTTGCAGACTAGCCATGACTTTGTGGGACACAGCATTGACTTACCAATACATCTGCAGGCACAATTCCTGCCAGGAAAGATAAATACTCTGGCAGACGAAGTAAGCAGAAACCTCATGGATCCCCACGAGTGGAAATTGGATCCACAAGTCTTCAGCATGATAACAAGGAAGTGGAGATGCCCGTACATAGATCTATTTGCCTCTCCTCACAACTACCAACTAAAAAGATTCTGCACAAGGACTTATCACACACAAGCATGGAAAGTGGACGTCCTATCTTTCACCTGGAAAAACTTAGCAGTTTATGCCTTTCCTCCACTGCCTCTCCTCCCCAAGGTACTCCTAAAGGTCAGACAAGAGAAGCCAAAGATGATACTGATTGCCCCAGACTGGCCCCGCCAGTACTGATATCCAATCCTAAGGAACTTCTCTCAATGCCCGACTTGGACCTTGCCTCAAACATCTCATCTACTGTCCCAACAAAACAATCAGATCCTACACAGCCAACTCAAGATCTTAAATCTGGCAGCATGGCAGATAATGTAGTCATACAAAACGCACCTCTCACTAAAGCTGTGATGGATGTCATTTTGGAGGCCAGAAGGCCTAGTACCAGAAAATCTTACTCCGAGAAATGGAAGAGAGTCTATGCCTGGAACCAGGAACAAGGAATTGACACAGCTGTACCAAATATTCCTCAGATTTTGCAATACTTAACTGAGATGCTGGACAAAGGCCTATCCTTTTCATCAATTAAGATTCATGCCTCTGCCATTTCGGCTCATTACAATACAGAGCCAGTACCTCAGAGGAGCCAAATACTTAAGGCCTCCAAGGAGATCACCAATACCTGCATGGGACCTCAATTATGTTTTGGAAAAACTCACCCTGCCTCCTTTTGAGCCAGCTGCTACAGCTGATATAAAATTTGTATCTTGGAAAACAGCTCTGCTCCTAGCAATAACCTCTGCAAGACGAGTCTCAGAGCTACAGGCACTCATGGCTGTGGAACCTTTTATCATTTTTTATCCAGACAGGGTTTCTCTAAGGACAAACCCCACATTTATGCCTAAGGTAGTGTCCAGTATGGCCCTTAGCCAAACTATTCATCTGCCTACCTTTTATCCAAACCCACAGAATAAGGGGGAGAGAATTTTGCATTCTTTGGACATGCATAGACAGCTACGCTTCTACTTGAACAGAACCAAAGCTTTCAGAAAGACTGAGCAACTACTAGTGGCATATGCTGCAGGATCACAAGGAAAGGCTATCTCTAAGCAGATTATTTCAAAGTGGATAGGCCACTGCATTCGTTTCTGCTATTCACAACATGGCAAGCCAGTGCCTAAGGGCATTAGGCCACATTCTACCAGAGCAGCAGCCACTTCAGCAGCCTTCCTCAGGGGAGTACCAACCAAAGATATTTTAGAGGCTGCTACCTGGAGTTCAGTGCACACCTTTACAAAGCACTATCACTTACCACTCTACTCTAAATCCAGGGCAGGCTTTGCCACTGCAGTTTTGCAGGGCCTCATATCCGGTCCTAATGCTGTCTAGCTCCAGCCTCCCAACCATAGCTTTGGGATTCAACCCAAGTGTAATGACTGCAACAGTGAAACACGAAGAACATAGTACAGTTGTGTACACTTGCCATTAATGTAGATGTTTGAGTGTATTCACTGTTGCAGTCCAGGTTACCCACCCACCATCCCCCTTATCTTTGCTGGAACTTATCTGCACTTCTCTAATCTATACAGCCTATGAGGTGTATTTGCTTGTAGATGAAGGTATATCATATATTTTGGTGCATGCTTGTTTTATTGGCATATTTGTAGCCTACCCTTTTGAGGACACCTGACATCTGGGGCAAGAAAAACTGAAGAAAATGGCATCGGCTGCCTCTTTTATACCCCTGGCACACTGACATCAGGGAGGAGGTGACAGCAACCGACGCCGGACCTAGACTTTGGAACTCAGGCCGACTGAGGATAGCCTACCAGCAGGATAACCCAAGTGTAATGACTGCAACAGTGAATACACTCGAACATCTACATTTATGGTAAGTATACACAACTGTAATTTTTTACTTGTTGTGGAATATTGCCAAAAAAGGAGTGCTGTAATGTGGAATGCTAGGCCAAGACAAAAGCAGCTTGCATTTATGCTGACGACATCAACAGGGGTGAAATTATTTCTTGCAAAGTGACAGTAGAAAAGTCAGGTCAGATGTTGTTAACTGGTAGAACAGCAAAATGGTTGGAGTACATATGAGTGACCAGTTGCTAAGAAACATGACTGCATCCAAAAGACAAAGAAGTGGTATTAAAATACTTCTGCCATATACTGGATGTAGCTGTGTTTGTCGTATGTTCCGTCCATATACAAAGAAGTGGGACATACTGCCACTACCAATATGGAGTAAAGTTAACTGGTCAGATAGTAGGTAGTAGAAATGTAGCATCATCTGTTCAGTGCAGAAATGTATCACTGTTCTCTCAAATGTCCTCTGTCTATTTCACATACTTATACACATTATTTTGTAGGCAGTTTTCAGCAAAGCTGCCATCAACAGCTGTGTAATGGGAATAAAATAAAGGTTTCAACCACTGACATTACATGACAGTTTACTTGTCTTTACATGCCTTGGCAAGCTGTTGGATATACGGCATTGCACTCACATCTGCTTGCCTTGACAAGGCAGTATGGAAACTGTCATTTGATGACTTCTTCCTCTGTATGGTATGAGATTGGACAGAGTTTAATAGTATGAATTTCTGATAAATAGTTACCTTCCCAAAAATGGAGACTTTGCATTCATGCATATGGAGGTTCTCTAAGTACTTTTCTAGTTAACTGATTCAGTCTACATTTCTGTCCATACTTCTGTGTTTTTCTGTGAGCTCTTATTTTTATTTGATACAGATACCCATTACAGTAAGGTAATTTGGGTCTTTTGCCTTGTCAATTGATTATTGCTTGAACGTGTTGCTAAATCACCGTTGCTGACAGCTTGTGTTCCAGTGACTATTGATTGAACACATGGATCTCTTAAACAGAAGGAAATGTGGTATTGTGTATTATAAGTAACTGTATCATAAGTAGCAATTTCTTCAAGAATTCATCCTTTTATCATTCTTATCTTGAACATTTCTTGGGACTCCTTGAAATTTTATCTGCTGCAAACTAACAAGAACACCTCGACTAAGGTTTGTAATACTTGTTATGTGATAACGCTGTTTGTCACTAGGTACTAAAACAGGAGGACAAGCATGCTTGGTGATGTCTTAAATTCACTTCTTCTGCCCAGACTACATTGTACTAGCATATTTTAGGACATACCTTATAGAGAACAGTACACTCGGAGACTGTGGTAAATCTGACATGTGAAGGTCTTCTTCCTTCTGTGAGTAACTGAGTGAATAGTATTTATATACAGGTTATTTTCGGATAATATGCAGATTACCAGTATTTATTCCTTCACCTTTTAAAGAGGCAAATGCATTTGACTGTTATTAAATAAGAACAAGTGAATTTTACTTCATCAAAGAAAAATAAATAAAAGCCTTCTTGTGAGACAGTCCAGGAAAGAAATTAAGTGCCAGCTCTCTTAATGTATCTCACCGCATGTACTAATGTATGCTCATTGCGTTAGTATAGTATTATTAAACAGTAATCCATGATTAGGTCTAGTTAATGCTGGCTTTACCATGGCTGATGTGGTTTGATCACAAAAACAGTATGAATATACCCGGCTTGATGCATAGAAGGATGGATCTCTGGTTGCAGTCCAGATGAACTGGGTTTAATTAGTGGCCTGTGTGATGGAAGATCTGGGTGGGGGGAGTGGGACAGAGTGCCTTATGTGATCTCATCCATCCTGAAGTGTTCATGCTCAGGTTCTGCGTACAGCCTAAGAATGCCCCAGTGCAGGGTGGGACATGTTTCCTTGGCAGCATGCAGGTTATCATTTATTTGATAGCTGGAAGTGAATGAGTGAGTTGATGTTGCAAATGATGATATCTGAGACACCATGCTCACTGCACCAGTTAAGGATGTGCAGTTCCTCATGTTCTTAAAATCCCTGCCCCTAACTATGTGTATGATGTCCTCGCTCTCTTCCCTTATAAAATGGAAATGGTAGTCCAAGAGGGTATGGCTATCAAGGTCATTCTTACCCCGGGGAAGGGTGCCACCCGCAGATTCACAACAGGAGTCAGCCAAACCCCATGCCCACGCAAGTTGGGAGGGCTAGTGAAGAGATAAACAAAGGGGCTGATGGGGAGTAAGGGAAGTCATCAGTGGCAAAAGTTTAGGGGTCAAAAATAATACATATAAATATAAGTTTACAAAGATGATGACAGAAGACCTGTAGCTGTATCTGTTACTGAGTGTGTTACTAGTCATTGTGTATTTTCCTGCCTACGTTTCAGGCATTTGATCCATAGTGTATCACTGCCATGGTTATTGTGTTCCTGAGTATGTTAATGAAAATAGCTGTCTGAAATGCAGAATTTTCACACGAGACAACATTCTTCTGGAAAAAAATAAAACAAGCTGAGATTGTATATTTCTAAACAGAACTAGGGAGTGAAAGTTGACCTGCCCCAAACCACAAACTTAGTTGCAGATAGGATTAGTATTGGAATTCTTTGGCTTCCCTGGCAAACCAGTTCACCCTCCTCACTTAATTCTGTTCATTCTGAAACATTACTAACCCTGGAGTAAAATAATTATGTTGTTGAAGGATAGATGCTATGCCTATGCTTATGTATGTGGTTGTAGTAAAGGCACAGAAGGCTGTTAATGTGAATACAGTTTTCACACAATTTAAGTCCACTTTAGTCAGATTTGTTTTTAACCTAAGTCTCATTACAGACTTCTACTAGTAGACATTGCACAATAACAGTGTTGTCATTGCAAGCATTTCTTTCTTTTCACTGTGTTATCAAGACTGTGTCTTCATTATATTCCTGCTTCAGAAAAGCCTTCCAGCCACTTAGTAGCTTCTACATCTTTTACTTGTGATACTATGAGAGTATATACAGACATTCTAGCTGTACTAAGCCTAGATTTGCTTTTTATAATTGGTTTGTCTCCTGATAAAAATGTAATGAACAAAAGAAGAAATAAAAATGTTTTAGAAGTAATTTTCACTTGATTTATGGCATCTTAAAATGTATTTTCTTCCATATTTTAACAGGTAGTTTTAATTTGCTTTTACAAGTAGTAAGGGCTGTTTAGATCCAGTGGAGAGGCAGAGAATAAGCTACTACTAAATCTGAAGTTCATATTTCTCAAATTATGACAATTTTTCTTTGCAGTTTCACTCACTGGCACCTATGTACTATCGAGGGTCAGCAGCAGCTGTTATTGTTTACGACATCACTAAACTAGTAAGAACAAATTTTGTTTTTTACAGCAGCTATTGATTTGTGACAATACGTCTTGTAATTATGTTTTTTTTCTTCTTACCTAAAATTGAATTTAATGTCATGAAAATCTGCTTACAGGTCATTGTACAAGCCTTAAAGTGTGCTAATTCAGAAGATAATTTGAGAAATGTTTACTTGGCATACAAGCACAGATGGATCTTTTGTCTTACTATGGGAAGGCAGCTACAGTAGGGTACACCATTAACACTTAATTTCCTGGGGGTAGAACTTCACCAAAGTATGTTTTACTTGGCAGTCTGGACCTAGGTAGTTTTTTTTACCACAGCGCCAAACTGGCATACTGGTTCTGTTACATATTGATAGGGTCAGTCACATCATTTTTTTCATATTTCATTTGTGCACTGGCTAAGACCCACTAGGTACAGGTGGCAGCTTTCCTGGGGTGGTATGGCAGTGCTGGTCTGGTTAATTGGCATGTAAAAGAATCAAACCCAGGACTACAGTTATGTACAGCCCTGCTCAGTTTGGGAAGTAAGCATAATTAAATGCTTGAAAAGGAAGGCACAAACTTTTATGTGTGTCTATACTTAAAGGTGTATATGCGTAGGCATCTTATGGTCCTCATGAGTACTTGCCTTGTATGTCTCTATGTACTGGATGATGCTTATGAGCAGTTCCTACCCTTTTGTATACTGTACTGCTAGGTCCTCAGTTCTCTTGTTAGAATATTAAAGTTGTATTTATCATTGATATTTCTGGATGTTTCAGCCACTGTTTTTTCTATATTTAATGTTTTTGCTATGCTTCTTTCTGCAGGCCTGAAAATTTTCAGCTCAGTAAATGCTGCTGTTTTTTTATGTTTTGGTGTACCAGGGTCATCTAGGTAGAGCATACAGAAGAGCTTCCATTAGAGTTGTGTCTGTCGGAATATAAGGTTTGGTATACTTGTAAAGAAATCCTGACACATGTTAACTAAATGTTAAAAATTTGTAAAGCCAAGTAAGCTCCATGCTGTACAGGAGTAAAGACCTGACTACAGCAGCCTATGCAACCCAGGTGTAATTATCCGATTGGGTGCTTGATGGAGCTGGCAGAGAAATGGGCATGCCCATACTTGATGGGGTCCATATTATTTCTTAATTAGGGCAAACCAGCAGTTGGCTACTGTCTGGCATTCCCCTTTTTCCCACTGTAGTGCAATCTCAGAGTTGTTATATTTAGTTAGCAGGGGTGTGGGGGCATAGCCCCCCACCTGGCAGGTTTTAAATTTTATTTTTTTGCGGTTGCTCGGTTGGCCAACCATTTGCTTGCCCTACTTAAAATTTGTCGTTTGATGAAGAGCAGCTTTGCTAAATAGGTGTTCAACGAATGACTGTTCGCTGAATAGCCATTCGCCAAAGTAATATAGACCCTACTTGGTGGGGTAGTTCTCTGCTGGCTAGGTGATGCCCTGAGGTAAGTGGAGACCTGCCTGTAAGTTAATGTAAAAAGGATGTAGAATGTGAGTTTGAGGGATGTAGGTGGTCCCTGCAGTGACAAAGTGATCCCCCAGGGGTGGGGATAAGGCCATAACATATGCCTTCTATTGTTGGGATGCCGGCAAGGCCAAAAGCAACCCTTATGGCTGCCTGTAAGATTACTTGCCCGAGTGTCTGTCTCCTCCATATGGTACTGAGTAAATGGCTCTCTTACACAAGAAAGAATGGACTGAGTGTCACAGAAGGGTTTGATGGTCAACAGGCATGGAAGCAAAAGAAAATAGAAAAAAAAAGTGTTTTGGAAAGCTGTTTCCCTGAAACAAGACCACATGGAAAGCCAGTGATGGCACTTATATCATCTTTAGGACTAAAATATGCTGTGGGAAACTTCCTTTCAAAGAGCATGTAAAGATGGAAGGTCATTGAGTATCTTTGAGCTTGAGACATAATTTCTTTCATGTTCTGATGTAAGTGAAGACTTTCCTGCAAGCCAGTGTAAGGAGGATATAGTATGTGTCCACCCAGGCTGGAGACACCTTACTGCTCATGTGAAGGAGTGCACGTGGATGGGATTGAGGGGCATTGGTGGTCCCTGCAGTTATACAGGGGAAGGGGTCATGTCATCACCAGCAGTAGGTATAGGGCCGTAAGGCATACCTTCTCTTGTTGGGATGCTGGCAAGGGCACAAGCGATCATCATGGCTGCCTGTAAGATTGCTTCTCTGAGTGGCTGTCTCATCTATATGGTACTGGGTACAAGGGAAAAATGGGATGAGAAACATCAGGGGAAGGTTTGATAATAAGTAGGCTCTGGGGCAACAAAGAAATAAAAACAAAGTTTTGGAAAACTGTTTCTATGAAACAAGACCAAACGAAAGCCAGTGATGGCACTTATCTCATTTTCAGGAGCAAAATATACTTTGGGAAACTTCCTGTCAAACAGTATGAAAAGATGGAATGTCAGTGAATACCTGCAAACTTATGACATAATTTCAGTAGCGTTCATTGGCTCAAGCAGTCTTATCACCATTGTGTTACACAGAGACGTAAATCTCTGTCAATGCTAAGAAAGATACTGAAACCAAAAAGCGGTGAAAGAAAAGCCCTACAATATTCATAAATGGCAGTGGGACCTTTTGAAGAAGGTATGGCAATCACCTCACCCTTCCAGGAGAAGATGGTATCTTAAGTTTGAGCAACTGCTTTATGGCAAACAGGAAGAAAGAGAACAGAGTGTTGCAACAGTGCTAATCTACATGGCTAAGACAGCCAATCAAAACAATGTGCTTGAGCATGCCTTCCCAGTGAAGAATTGTATCATAAATCAGTGTGGAATGGTTTGTTGGTTTCTGTATAGTAAATAAAGTGTATCCCCCTGCACCGTCTCACTCCCCTTACGTACGCATACTAACTTCAGCATTACACAGCACTGAAGCAGGGAGGAAACAGTGAGCCCTCTACATTTATAAAGAAGTACTAATATTCTTCAGAAAAAACTCACTTCATCAGGAACTGTTTGACAGAACAACAGATGAAAAAAGACACCTTAGCAGATTGTAGGTAAATGGTTTGAGCTTATGCCGCATTCTCTGAAGTGTGCGGAGAGGAGCGCCTCACCAAGTAGAGGATTCTGCAGACCGCATGCACTAGAAGAATGTAAAATTATTCAGTATTTATCAGTTAGCAGATTAACTGGATCCCTTCCTTTTTGTAAGACATTTGATATCCAGTCATTGCTACAGGGAAGTCACATTGCATGTTACTTGATGCTGTTTTTTTTTTTTTTTTTTTTACTTTTAAGCTATTTTGTTTGTTTCTAAACTAGGAAGTTATTTGTTTGTAACTTTTGCTTGGTTTGGTGCCATGTATTCGCAGCAACCATAGTCTTGTAGTTTTATTCTGCAATAGTAGCATTATTTTGAGTTTTTTTTCTGGAGGATTTTGCCCACACAAACTGTTTGTACTCCATCCATCCATCCATCCATCCATCCATTCATCCACAACCCTTTTCTCATTCTTGCACATGGAGTCGGGGTGTCATCTCAACAGTGACAATCATCTACAGCCAGTGTTAATTCTAGTAAAAAGATTAGATGTTCTGTTTATTACTTGCGTGTTGCAGCTGTACTTAAAGAGGTTTATGTTTGTTACAAGTGCTGCTGATTTCCCTACTCTTTGATTGTTACATTGTTACAGCTACCCACCCCCTCCACTGTTGCATTAAACACTGTTCTCACTGCTGCTACCTCCTGGTTGATGCATAACTACAGCTTCCTGTGCCCCCACTGTAAAAGTTAAACTCATGAATTCCTACCCTGCCTTTCACCTTAGACCTGAAGTGTAGTGCCGTAGTGGCGAGATAAATGTGATTTGGTAAAGATTCTGAGTTGCAGAGCTCAATTGGATAGATTTATTGGCTTTTTTTGGATTGGTTTCCTCTCTGGTTTGTCTCTTATAACCTGCACTGACCTAAGCTCACCTAGGGTCTTTTACTCAAGACTCTGAGTAGTATGAAAAGCCTTGAACTGTGAGATTTTTCATCAAAAAAGGGAAGAAAAAAATTTGCTGTCAAGGCAATGCCACTTTTGGATTTGCTATATAATGGATTGGCTGAGCAAAAGCATTTTTCTCTATAGGAAGCCTTCCTAAGCCATACAGTGTTAGCAGTGAAAGCTTGAGGCTTTGGTAACTCTCACCTAGCAAAAGTAATCGCATCCTAAGCTGCAGTAAAGTATGTCCAGGATGTCTGTACAGCCCAGCCTAAAAGAATTAGGCACCCGTTTGCTGCTCATTAATAAATCTACCTAAACTAACCCCCTGCATTTTAACACCAACCCTACTCAAAGCAGTTATATTATCCCCTCTAACTCCCTAAATCATTCCTATCTAAACCATGGACCCTGCACTTCCCCACAACTTCTGTAGCCAGCCTGACTGAGATGGGCATCTTGAGACAATGTAGGAATTATCTCATGTTTTCAGATGTTCATCTACTACTCAAGCAGCATAACACAGTGTGTGAGAGATGCACATATATAATGGAATTGTTGCCAAAATCTCACACACATACAGTTGAGACATCAGTATAGTCAGCAGCACACCACACAACTCACCACAACATACTATGCATAATCCTTCATCAGCTGAGATTCTAAAGATTAACTTACCTAAACCAAAAAGACCTCCAAAATGCAACACAGACACAACACTGTCTGCCTAAGACGACCACCTTACATAGCACATGGAATCCCAGAGTCATGGATGCCAAGCCTACAAGACAGGCATCCAATAAATCAAACGTTCTAGTTATAGGTGATTCCATTGAAGGACATACTAATGTACCTTTGAGCGGGCCGAGTGAGGAAACAGTGGTAGTTAGTTGTCTGTCTAGTGCCAGGATTCGTCAGATCACATACTCAATCAAGTCCTTGAACAACAAATAACGGTATGATTCTGTCATATTACATGTGGATGTCAATGACTTGAGATGTACCTCTCTGAATTACATGAAGAGAGACATGACGGAGCTCTTAGACTGTGTGCCCCAGGCAGCTATAAGCCCAGCATTGAGCAGCATTCTACTCTCTCAAGGATGATGCTGCAGTATGAGCAAAAACAATTGACTTCAGTAATTGCTTAGTTTTTGGTGTCCTTCGAAGTAAGTCCAATATTTGTCAGCCTTTGAGGATGTAACTGATAGACCATGCTGCTTCACCAGGGATGGCCTGAACCTGTCCCCTCTAGGCTTTCACATATTGGCACACACATCATCCACCCCATAGTGCCATTGTCTCGCAATGCCAGCCAGATATACCTACTAATATAATAAAACAAGCAAAGGAAAATATAAAGGTATTACTGATCAGTGCTAGAGGGCTAAACAAGAGGATCCAGACCCTACAAGCCCTACCCTAAAGAACGTACATGTATGTGTGGTGACTGAGACATAGTTTAAAACAGCAGTGAATACTGTGGTTATGCAGGGCTGTAATGTTTTATGCACTTTTAGACCAGCCACTGCACAGGAGGGAAAAAAGTGGAGGGGTCTCAGTCTTCATTTGGAAGAGACTCATCAAGGCTGTTTAAGCACCATGTTGCAGTAGAACTTCTTCATGTCCAAATCACCGTCAGAGAGCTCCCATACCGTATATTAGCTAGCTATAGAATTCCCTGTATGACCCAAGAATGACACAGTGCCTATCTACAAGAACTGTAGTCACTCGATATTAAACCAAATAATTTACCATTTTCATGGGTGAGCTAAAGTGTTCAACTATAGACTAAGAAATCTATACCTCCACTAGTGCACAAGCACAGATATTTCTGGACTTTGTCAGTAAAAAAATCTCTGTAACAAATAGTCTGAGTACCCACTAGGCAGAATCACATCTTAAACATTGTCCTTACTATTATGGGAGAATCTTGCGTCGTACCTTAAATATCTACATCATTTGTTAGGTCTAACCATAAAGCTGCCTCCTCCAAAATACAGTTGAATCCAGGGACCACTTCCTCCTCTGGTACCTTTAGAAATTTCTCCAAGACAAACTTTTAGCTCCGAAGCTATACAATGTCAAGCTTCAAATCCCAACTAAACCCAGTTAAATCTACTGAATGTGTGAAACATACACCACTAAACTGTAGTAGCATGTAGATGTAGCTGTACCTGGTAGAAACAAGTGATGGGCATATCACAAAAACAACCCCCCCCCCCCCGGTAGAACTTTTAATATCAATAAACACCCCTAACAGCATTGTTCATTCAGCCTTGACTCCAAACGGGTTTTGTACCAAGTGAATGGAGAACAGCAACAGTTGTTCCCCTGCATAATGGTGGACATTCCATGATTACAGACCCATAAGTCTGCCCAGACTCGTATGCAAAGCCATGGAAAGAACTGTCATGGAATTAATCAGTAAGGACATAGTGAACTTCCAGACACTGGACCATCTCAATTTAGATTCATTAAAGGCTGGTCATGCTTATTTAGCCTAGTGGACTTTTTTGAAAAGGTCACCAAAGCAATAAAAGGTAAAATGGTACACACCATATATCTAAATCTGGCCAAGGCTTTAAACACAATCCTCCACTCAGGCATAGTAAAAAAGCTTAATAAAGTAGGAAAAAGCCACTTTGTTACCCACAGAATTACCAACTGGTTCACAGAGAGGAAGCAGGAGATCAAAATAAGGGAAGTTACCTCCACAAAAAGACCAATCACCAGTGAATTTCCCCAGGATTCTGTGATTGTACCTCTTCTGTTAAGCATCTAGTTCTCAGATGTAAAAGCCAGTACCAAAGGGCTCTGGCTAACCACGTCTGCAGATGACTACAAGCTAGGAGCAGTGATTGAATCCCCAAAAGACTCTGCCATCCTACAGGAAGGCTTACGCCAAACAAATAATGTGCTAGAATCGTGTACTAAAGCTAAATGCCAAAATATGAATTATTGTCTCCTTCGGAAAGTTAACTTCTCCAGGGAACTAACATTGACAATACATCCCTAAGAGTTAGCCCAGTAGTTCACGATATGGAATCCTATGTTCTCAGTGACCTAACTTTGGCCACCATGTGTCCACTATGGTAAGTAAGTCATTCTATATTAAGCAGCTTGAAAACAAGGGGATTCCTTCTAGATCCAAGGATGCTGATGTTTCCATTAATTCTGCCCTCATTAGGCCAGTCATTGAGTATAATGCCCCTTTTGGCATGTATCTGTCCACGCACATATGACAACTGGAATGCCCAGAGAGATGTCTTACAGAAAGGATGCAAGGCCTAAACAATTTGTCTTACATGGACCCATGGACCACCTCAAAGCTCTGTCATTATATTCAATTCCTTACAGACAGCTAAGAGGTAACCTTTGTCTAGCATACAAGACATCTTCCTATCCATGACTGATGGACTTTCTTTACATTCAGAAGTCAAATGGTATCAGGAATACACAACCCAGGGACTTAAATCTCTTCTGCAACATTAACAGAATGGTTTGGAGGGACAGGTTCATTTCATAGAATATACCACTACTCTGGAACAGACTCCCTCTCTAAGTAAAACAAAGCTTATCCCTGACCACGTTCAAGCATAACTTGGTTCAATGGCTGGGAAGTAGGACATTTATCCCAGGGCACTCCCCTGAACTACTACTAGACAGATGCAGCTCCTAAATGTGTTGTCACAACAAATGGGTCCTCTCCAAATATCTATGTTTTGACCTGTAACAGTCACTAAAGTAGTATATAGCTATAGATCTTGGAAAGACTTAGGTGAATCTAAACATCAGTGGGATTAATATTAAGCATCAAACTGGATAACTGGATAAGCTTAAAATGGCCCCAAGGGCAGTTAGCCTATTACTAACCTATGAAGCTATTAATGGTAGGGCTGGATGCAGAGAGGGCATTTGACAGGGTGAGGTGGATGTTTTTGTATAAGGCCATGCTTGGAAAGGACATGCTAGTGGAGTGGGCAGACTTAATTATGAGAAAATATATGAGCAAGCAAGGATACAAGTAAAGATGGGGAGGTTCTTGCAGACTTTTGAATTAGCAAGGGGGTATATGGCAGCATTGTTTGCCATCCCTCTACTTTTCTCAATGTATTTAGAGCCTTGGCAACACAAATAAGAGTGTATGGTAACAGGGTATCATTGACATGGGAGATATGAACAAGTGGCATTGTTTGCAGATGACAGTATTCTGTACATCAGGGAGTCTGAAGATGATGTAGCAGAAGTATTAAGGATATTAAAGGAATTTGGGAAGTATGCAGGTTATAAAATAAATTAATTTAAAGCAAAGGCTATAGCAGTCAGTTATGTGACAAATCATGATTTGGTGCACGATTTTCCACACCTGTGGTGACATACAAGGATGGGCTACCTGGGAAAGTGGGTAGGAAGCAAAGAGGTCCAGGAAGTGAAAGATGTGTTGGAAGAGACTGAGCAAAGGATCAGTGCTTACATAAGACAGTATGAAATGATGAATATGGACAAAGCAAGGTGCTGACTCTGAACATGATGTTCATCGTGTTACACTGCTGCAGTCATCACACTTGGGTTATCTGCCGTCAGGCGGTCCCGCAGTCGGCCCGAGTTCCAAAGTCTTGGTCCGGCATTGGTTGCTGTCACTTCTTCACTGAGATCAGTGCGACAGGGGTATAAAAGAGGCAGCCGACGCCATTTTCTTCAGTCTTTCTTGCTGCGTGGTGCCCGAAGCAGAAGCAGTTCGCAAGTGCCGGTCGGTCGACTCCTGAGATTTTCAAATCGAATTTCAGACCGAAGTCTTCAATAAAGCTAAGTACCCCGTTGGGGAACCTTTTCTTGCCTCAGTCCGATGTCATAAAAAGTTAATAATTGCATTTCTTGTGGGAAGCAAATACCTCATAAAGATTTTCATTCTTATTGTATCCCTTGCCTAGGCCCAGACCACGTCGTCACAGGTTGTCGGTTTTGTGCTAGGTTTAACAAACGAACTATTAAACGTCGGTTTGATTTCGCCCGACATTATTTTGGTATAAAATTTGATTATACCATGCCGTTGGAGCAACCGATGACCGGGATGCATAAAAAACACAGAAATAAGGATAGACAGCCGAGACCCAAACCAGACACCGAGGCCTCTGCTAGGCCAGTCACCGGTTCTCCGGTTTTCAGTGAGGCGCCTACGCAGCCCCTGATGACCGCTGATTTAGAACTCCAGCCTGCATCCGACTCCCAAGTGGAGATTGCAGGGCCTCCAGAGCCTTTATCTTTAGGCCCTTCCGACTCCATGGCTGATGGGGATTCCGGTGCAGTTGAAAGCCCATCAGTTGCTGAAGGTGTCTTCAGACTGACTACACTTACTATTAAATCCTTTGCAAAACTGAAAACTCCATTAAAAGTAAGGAAGCTTGTACAGCAGTCTCCAGTACAAGGCCCCATGCCTAAGAAACAGATGCTTAAGATGGCCGAAGACTTAATTTCCCTAATCAGGGGTTCCCATCCCCCACCTGACAAAAGGCCTAGACAGGAGGAGGACTACGCTTCCTCTGACCAGGTTTCCATTACCTCAGATTCTTCTGAGGAACAGGAGTACTCTTTTTCCCCCTTATGAAGACTCTAATGCTAAAGAGTCTATTCCTTCAGCATCTCCCCCAGAAGACTACTCTTTTGGGGAAACTTTACATACCATGAGGGAACATTTCCACTGGGAAGGCCAGGATTACTCTGATTCTAAGAAAAGGCTCCGAGAGTTCCTCTTACTACCCCAGCACAGATCCCCTTGCTATTCCACCTGTGTTAGACATTGTGGATGATGTTTATTCAGAATCTAGCCTTAACCCAGATTCATTACCTCCTGCACCAGCCAAACCAGACAGATACTATAGAGTCCCTGACTTACATAAATTCCTATATAAAAGCCCTGTTGCTGACCCAGAAACCATTTCCCAGGGTCCCAAAGGGGTTAAGGCCTCTATTGCTAAAAATCCTGTACAGTCTGAAAGGGATTCTAGAGCACTAGACAGATGGGGAAAGAAAGTATATACCTCAGCTACTGTAGCTATGAGGGCCTTAAATTGCCAGTTTCACATGCTGAAATATCAACAATATTTGATGTCTCAATTAAAGCAAAAAATGAGCACTCATACAGAGCAGCCTGATTACAAGGAAATGCAAGATTTGTTGCATGCAGCAGAACAAGTGGGAAAACATACTTTGCAATGTGGATTTGATTCATTGGAAGCTTCTTGCAGAGCAGCTGTAACAGGGTCTGTCATTCGTAGGCATGCTTGGTTAAAAGAACAAACTTTACCTGATCATGTTAAAGCAAAGTTATTGGATGCAACCTTACAGCAGGATGTTTTATTTGGTGTGAAAGCAGAAGAGGTTTTAAAGAAAATGGAGGATAAGGCAAAATCTATGCAGACTGTCAAGGGTTTTTTACAGGTCCAACCCCCTCGTTTCAGCAGAAATTGGCCAACCAAAAACTGGTCCTTTCCAACTTCTGACAGACCTCAGAGGGGCAAATACAGACGCCCAAGGGGCAGAGGTCAGCCACAAGGCTCTTACAAGCCACAACAATGGGGTGCCACAACCCAGAAAGGAGGAGAAGACAGGTCTCAAACTATCAGAAGACAGTCACAATGACTTACCCCTCAGACTGCCAAGCAAATCACTCTTGGCAGCTCCCTTGGGAGGAAAACTTGCACTTTTTGCAGACAATTGGCACATCATCACAAAAGACAAATGGGTCCTAAATATTGTAACTCAAGGATACAGGTTCCACTTTCACACTTTACCAAGGATAAAAGGAATGCCAAACCTGCCATCAAATCAACGGGCAGAGGCTCAAAGACAAATTACAGCACTCATGGACATGAGAGCCATTCAACAGGTTCCTACACAGGAGCAAGGACAAGGATTTTACTCAAGACTCTTTCTGGTTCCCCGAAAGGACAAAGCCTGGAGACCCATCCTGGACCTTTCAATTCTAAACACATACCTGGAAGTACCCAAATTCAAGATGCTCACACTACAGCAACTTCTTCCCATGCTGGGCAAGAAGGCTTGGCTGGTAACGTTGTACCTCAAGGAGGCATACCTGCATGTCCCTATCAGACAAAATTGCAGAAGATACCTCCGATTTATAGCAGGTACAACTCATTACCAATTCTCTGCACTGCCTTTTGGCTTATCTACTGCGCCCAGGGTTTTCACAAAATGCCTGGCACCAGTAATTGCATACTGCAGACAAAGAGGAATCCAAATATATCCATACCTGGACGACTGCCTTATTCAAGCAGACAGCAAGGACATTCTTTTAAAACATCTGGCGTTTGTAAAAAAAACTACTAAGTTGCCTAGGGTACACAGTAAACAAAAAGAAGTCGAAACTAGTGCCCTCACAAGACATAATATTACTGGGTGCCAGCTTAAATACAACGGCCCAGATGGCTTATCTCACGCCAGACAAGCAAGGACAACTGACTCAATACTTCAAAATGATGGCAACAAAGACCCAACTCCCTGCAAGAAAAATTCTGCAGGCCTTGGGATTCATGGCATCTTGCATACTACTAATACCATATGTCAAACTGCATATGAGGAAATTACAATGGTACCTGAAAAGTGTATGGACTGAACACAGCCACAGCTTGGAATCAATAATACCACTAATTCCCTGCTTTCAACAGGAGTTTCTATGGTGGGCTCAGGCATGTCACCTCAACAAGGGTCAGCCTTTCACCTTGCCCACAGCCAGGCAAACAATGACAACAGATGCATCGGATTACACCTGGGGTGCACACATGGCAGGACAGTGTATTCAGGGCAAATGGTCTGCAGATCAAATGCATCTCCACATCAATCAAAAAGAGATGCTAGCTGTACAAAATGCCCTAACAGCTTTCAAGGACCTCCTACATCCAGGACAACGTCTAATAAAGATGGACAAGACCACAGTGATGTGGTACATAAACAAACAAGGGGGCACACATTCCTACCTCCTATGCAGGCAAGCAATGACCTTGTGGAACACAGCACTGACCTACCAAGTTCAGCTACAAGCACAATTCCTGCCAGGAAAGAAAAATACATTGGCAGACAAACTAAGCAGAAATATCATGGATCCTCACGAGTGGAAACTAGACCCACAAGTATTCACAATGATAACTCAAAAATGGGGGAGCCCAGACATAGATCTGTTTGCCTCCCCCCAAAACTACCAACTGAGAAAGTTTTGCACAAGGACATACCACACTCTAGCTTGGAAAGTGGACGCCCTCTCATTCAGTTGGAAAACACTAACAGTGTATGCCTTTCCTCCACTGCCTCTTCTGGCAAAGGTGCTGCTAAAAGCCAGATTAGAGAGGCCACAAATGATGCTCATTGCTCCAGACTGGCCACGCCAACACTGGTATCCAATATTAAGGAACATTGCTCAAGGCCCACTATGGATTTTACCTCAAATTCCTCACCTGCTGACTTAGCAAAACAATCAGATTCTACACAGCCAGCTCAAGACTTTAAATCTGGCTGCATGGCAGATTATCTAAACAACCAGTCAACACTTCTCTCTACAGCTGTTATGGATGTCATTCTGGAGGCCAGGAGACCCAGCACCAGGAAAACCTACTCAGACAAATGGAAAAGATTCTGCGCCTGGAACCAGGCTAAAGGCCAAAATCCTCTTGTCCCAAATATTCCTCAGATTCTACAATATTTAACTGAGATGTTGCACAAAGGCCTTTCCTTTTAATCTATAAAGATCCACGCTTCAGCTATTTCAGCTCATTACAACACGGATCCTCCTATTTTTTCACATCCATTATTAAGAAAGTACCTCAGAGGGGCTAAGAACAGAAGACCACCCCAAAGAGCACCAACACCAACTTGAGACCTCAATTTTGTTTTGGAAAAACTTACACTACCGCCCTTCGAGCCAGCTTTTTCAGCTGATTTACAATTTTTATCATGGAAAACTGCCCTGCTGCTAGCAATAACTTCAGCACGAAGAGTCTCAGAGCTACAGGCCCTAATGGCAGTGGAGCCTTTCATCATTTTTCATCAAGACAGAGTCTCTTTGCGAACTAACCCTTCCTTTATGCCAAAGGTAGTATCCAGTGTGGCTGTAAACCAAACCATTAATTTACCCACCTTTTATCCAAACCCCCAGAATAAAGGAGAAAGGCTCCTACACTCTTTGGACATTCACAGGCAATTACGTTTCTACTTGGATAAAAGAAAGGTTTTCAGAAAATCTGATCAGCTTTTTGTATCCTATGCTGCAGGATGTCAAGGAAAGCCTATATCAAAAAGACCATTTCAAAATGGATAGGACATTGTATCCATTTCTGCTACACACACCATGGGAAACCTGTACCTGGTAACATTAGGCCTCATTCCAGCAAGGCTACAGCAACATACCAACCAAGGATATTTTGGAAGCTGCAACTTGGAGTTCAGTGCACACCTTCACCAAGCACTACCACTTACCTCTATACTCAAAAACCAGAGCTGGCTTTGCCACTGCAGTTTTGCAGGACCTATTAGCTTCTCCAAACCCTGTTTAGTACCAACCGCCTAGCCTTAGCTTTGGGATTCAACCCAAGTGTGATGACTGCAGCAGTGTAACATGATGAACATAGTACAGTTTTGTACCTACCACAAATGTAGATGTTCGAGTGTTCACACTGCTGCAGTCCAGGTTACCCTCCCACCTTCCCCTCTTTTTACCTGGGTTTTATCTATAGCTCCCTGTTTATACAATCTCTAAGATGTATTTCTATATGGTGTACTTGCTTACAGCTGTAGCTATTGTTTTCTACTTATATAATTTACTTAGGATTATGTATTGCCTTCCTATTTGGGGGCACCTGACATCTGGGGCAAGAAAAACTGAAGAAAATGGCGTTGGCTGCCTCTTTTATACCTCTGTCACACTGACGTCAAGGAAGAAGCGACAGCAACCGACGCCGGACCAAGACTTTGGAACTCGGGCAGACTGCGGGACCGCCTGACGGCAGATAACCCAAGTGTGATGACTGCAGCAGTGTGAACACTCGAACATTTACATTTATGGTAGGTGCAAAACTGTACTTTTTGGTACTCCTAATAATGTATACTGGGCAAGCATATTTCTATAAACCAGAGGAGGTAATGTGGGCCAGAATAAACAAGAAACTTAAAAAAGGTTATTTGGGAGTGGGGAGAAACAGGGAGTGTTAAGGGAGTCATTGATACTACCAGTAGAGCAAGGGGGTTAGGGGTGCCTGACATCAAAGCCAAGGCATTACAGAAATGACTGATATATTTATTGCAACATAGAGGCTATCGGCCAAAATGGAAGGAGCTGGTTGTTGAGTAAGCAGGAGGGGGGAGAAAGGAATGGATAAGCCTTTGTGTGCGAGGAAAAGAGAAGAGAAATGAAGAGTAGTGGAGTGTTACGGAGATTCATCATTGAAGAAACTGTTAAAGGGAGAAAAAATAGGAAAATATATGTGGCAGTTGGCCCCAGTAGGATGTAGGCAGGGTTAAAAGGGGAAGTCAAAGGAGGATAAAGCATCAAAGTGTTGAAGACAACAGAATAAGGAATCAAGATTTGGGGAGCAGATATGGAGTGGTGGGGAGATAATGACCTGGGAGCATGCAGAGGTGAGTTTGAACTTATAGAGAGATTGTGATTACAATATTTGGGCATATTAAGTAAAGAGAGACAGAAATATAGAAGAGAAGGGCAAGCTAACGAAAAGCTTGAGCGGATGGAAATCTTATTGAAGGCAAGAAAAGTAACTGCGATGAAAATAAGGTTAATACCAAAGGGCTATAAAATATAAATGCATAATTGTAAATGACAAAGACAAAGTTAAGAACAAATGGGAAAAAGTCTGGGTGGACAAATAACTGAAAACGAATGGGAAGATTTTTATAAGGCACCAATGGCTACCGCAAAAGACCCAAAGATAAGGATCTTTGCATTTTAGTGCTTCCATAAATATTTTATACACCAAAAAAAACAAAATGATATTCAAAAGTGACAGGAGATTGTTGGTGATGCACTTTTAGAGAGGTGGGGGGGACTCTGCAGCATATTTTTCAAGCTTTCAAGCCCTTAGAGATATAATTAGAGATGCCCAACAAGTGCTCGGAAGGTTAGACATCAGGGGATTTGTGCTGATGAAAGATTTATTTCTCCAAAGTTGAGAGCCAGGGCAAATGATACCAAATGGGGGTGCAGAGTATAATAAACCTGATTATGGTGGTGGCGAAAAAGGCCATTACCTCAAAGTGAAAATTATCTGACAAGCCAGAGTGGAAGTAGGTAATCTCTCTGTTAGGGAAAATCAAAATCATTGAATTGAGAGAAAGAGGTAGGGTTGTTGGAAGGAAAACAAGAAATAAGTGAGCATTCTGGGAACAAATAAAAGTAAATATGTAATGGATCAAAGAAGAGCTGCATAATACACATTTATGTGAGAAAGGGAAAATAGGAAGACACAATGAACAAGATGGATGTTGAAGATGTTATTATTGAATATAGCTAATCTATTTAGAAGGAAGTTAAACGGGTATTAAATAAGTTATTACCATGTGGGATTCCAAGATGGCCGCCGACTAGTCTAGTCCTTACTCTCTGAGCTCCTCACAGCTATTTAACTTTTGGTTTTTTTTACAACTTTATATCAACCTTTTTCCTCAAATTTTTATACTAAAAGATTTTATAAATCTTTTTCTACGCATTTGGATTATTTTTTCTTCTGGACTTATTATCCTGGGATTTATTTTACCTCAGAACATTCTTGGTCTCTCTGCTGCTGGGACTCCTACTGCTCCAGTCTGTTCCTGGTTCCTGGTATCCTGTTGACTGCATTCCATTTCTGGGCATGGCTACAAAATCTGACTCCATGGAGACTCAGCCTACAAAGGCCAAATATACTTCAATGCTCTCTCCTGAAAAGATTCAGGTTCAAAAAGACTGAAATCATCTAGACAACCTACAGAAACTATTAATGTAAGTAATAAAGATTTAAATGGCTCAAATTTCCTTTTAGAAGAACTAAAAATAGCATTAAAACCAATCCAAAGTGCTATACAAAACTTTTCAGAACAGTTTGCAGACTTTAGTAAATCTTTAAAGCAAATAAACGATAGTATTGTTACTATTGAAAATAAAATCTTAGCTTTGGAAGTTAAAACAGACTTATTGGAAAGTGACTTTAAATCTAGAGATAAAACTATTTCAGATTTACAAGCTAAAATATTGGATCTGGAAGCCAGGAGTCAAGAAATAACATCATTATTCAAGCGGTTTACCTGAATCTTATGACAATAAAAACTTGTTATCTGTGACTAAAAATATCTTTGAAACACTGTTAAATTGTGAAGCTTCTTCAAAATCTATAATTGTAGAGAGAGCACACAGAGCACTGCATACAAAGCAAGATTCTTCTACACCAAGGTTAATTTATACTAAGTTACTAAACTTTCAAGACACTTTCCAGATCCTAGAAACTGCTAAAACAAAGAAACAATTCATATGGAAGTCTCACAAACTATCATTTTCCCAAGATCTTCCTGCACAGATCAAATTAAATAGACAAAAACTAGCCCCTATTGTGCTGACTTGATAAAAGAGGGATTAGATTTGCAATGGCTTATCCTAATACCTTGTCTTTCACAGCTAATGACAAAAGATTTGTATGTTCAGATCCTAAAGATGCAAAAGACATTTTTCTTAAAACATTTAAAAGCTTCCTGACACTGTATCTTAATATTCTACTGTTAAAGAACTACAATAAGGTTTGATTTTTTCATTTCTTTACTCTGACAGTATTTGTGTTACATGATTTGTAATTCTGGTGTGACATAATTATATTAGCTTAAGAACTTGTCATGTAATTTACACATGATAGATTTGGTGTGACAGTGTGCAGTGACAGGATATATGCTTGTTAGATTTGTGTGGATTAATAGAAGCATTTAAATTGCTGTATTTACTTTTTTCTCTTTCTATCACATATGCTTGCTGTGTAAATAGATAATATGTTAATTTTACTACAAACTTTTGAGTTACAGCCTTCTGTGTAAGCTAAATGATTTTTGGAGGAAAAAACATTCCATCTCAACATTCTAGCAAGAAAATCTTCCCCTCAGAGTTCCAGCTGATGCTCTGCATGAACATGCGCACACTACAGTCTCTCTGAGATGGATGGTGATGTCATCATTTGTGAGGAAAGAAGGACAGTTTCAAATACACAAGTCTGCTTGTTTTCAACAAGTATTCAGTAGTCTAACTTTTTAATAGATCTGGCTATTATTTAAAGTGTTTTCTCTTCATAAATGAAGGTTGCTTTTTAAATTTAAACAGATTCATGTCACATAATATATTCAGTGACTTTTAGTGTGTCTGCATGACTTCAAAGCAAGCTGCTACTTTCATAAAGCAGAGTGAAAATGTTTCTGGAAACAAATGAACAGGTTAGTTATATATATTAAAATTCTAAAGGATGTGTAAGGAAATGAACATATTTTCCTATTCAGAATATTTTTTCATACAATATTTTATATTATACTGAAATGTTTAATTTGACAAATGTTACAAAGTATACCTGTTCATATGAAAGTTTCATGTTCTTTCTATTCTCTGCTCTCTTTCTTCTCAGAGGCTGGATGTGATATTTATGATTAGTAGTTTATGTTTAAGAAAGCCTTTACTTATTTGAAAGGTTTGAAATAACTATCTTTAATATGATTAGCTGAATCTACCTGTATATATTTAAGCCCTTAGATTTACTGCATTTAGCTTGCTTGTTTCTGTTTTAATTAGATGTTCAAAATGTTTACTTTAAAAGCCTTGTCTTTTCATGCTGTTTTGCTATGTTACATCTATAGCTTAGAAGAATAGTATGGCTACATAACCTAACAGAGTCATTAGTAAAATATTCAAAAAGTAGATTTAAAATTATATGTATGCACATTGTTGTACATTCAGTCCAATATATATGATGCTGTTTAAGTTACTATTTAATAATATAATTATACTTTATTCATGTATAATAACTAGTGTTAAAAACCTTACAGCTTATAGTATTTCATTTTGAATAGTTCCTGTACTACTATTATCTAGTTAATAGATGCATCTCCAGACTGAATTGTTTTTCATTTTGAGATATGGTTGCTTGGTAGTTGTTTTTTGCTTTATTTGAACTATAACTAAATACTCATTCTACAGGTATTAGTGCTTTTATCATACGAATGGTCATGTTGATTAATGAAATTATCACTAAATTACTAAAGAAGGTTCAGTAGATAGTGCATGACTATTATCTTTAGTTCAGTAATGCTATGCTTATTTACTTATATTATAATGTTATCAGTTGGTTTTGTTATACTTATATATGTTATCTTACATATCTTTCAGTTTTAATTGTATTACTTCTTATGATAGAGTGTTCTAGTTAAGCAGAGTGTGATTTATTTATTATTTACTTGTTTCTCTTTCTCTTGAAGTACTTGAGGAAATACAGTTAATCACTATAAATTTCAATTTAAGGATAGGAGCTTTAGATTAGTATTAGAAGTAGGGATTAAGCATGTTGGACGTCTTGAAATTAGTTAATTTTGTATATATTTTTAGTAGTATTACTCGGACTTTATGTTATGTTAGGCTTCCTTTGAATAATTTGTATTCTAACTTGAGGTTATTATTATCTATAATTGCAATGTTTGTTTTATGTTCTTCTGCTCTTCCTTTATCACGTGGGGATTGGTGGGTAGGCACTAGGGTTAGTATAAAGGTTATTATTATACATTTCATAGTTCTTAAAAAAACTTTTTTCTTTTTTTTTCAACAAATGTTATTTGATGACTTGCTTGAATACTTAAAGACTGTTTTTTCTTTTATTTTTTTTCTTCTTCTTTTTAATGTTGTGTTGGATTTGCACCTTGAGTTCACTTTTATAGCATCAATAATGATTATACTTGTAGAATATGCCTGTTGACATAATTTTAGATTCTTGGAATGTCAGAGGCATTCAAGATAAAGCGAAAAAGTCACTATTATTTCATATGATCTTTAAATCACAGGCTAACATTTGTTTTATTCAAGAGACCCATATTTCACGTATTGATTGGAATAAAGAGTTAAAAAAAATGGATCAAAAAGATTATAGCTTCAGGTGACTCATCTAACTCCAGAGGTGTAGCTATAATCATTAAACAAAAATTCATTGGGAATATTATTGATGAGAAATTTGATGATGAGGGAGGTGGTGCTTATTTACTTCTATTGCTGGTTTGGACAAACCCTTATTAATTTTAAATCTATATGGCCCATGTAATTCACAACATTTGTTCATTTTAAAAATTTACAATATTCTTGCATCCTATAAGGATCATCATATTATAGTGGGTGGTGACTGGAATGCAGTTATAAACCCTGTAATTGATCGTTCCCGCTCCACTGGCTCCTATAATCTTCAATCTACCCTGGCTATAAATGATTTGATGACAGAATATAATTTAATAGATCCCCTCCGCATCCGCACTGTTAAAAGTATAAACAAGAATGATATATATACTTATTATTCTAAGTGCTATCATTCGTGGTCCAGATTAGACTTCTTTCTAATTTCAGATTATATTTCAAAATATATTGTGGACTTTACTACAGAACCCAGATTCTTTTCGGATCACTCAAGAATTTCACTAAAATTGAACATAAAACTATGTTTAATAAGTGGACCTTAAATAATAACTTATTGTCAAATGAAGATATTTGCAAACAAGCTTCAGAAATCCTAAATGAAATGGTGAATAGTCTTGAATCATCTGACATTCCTTATGACATACAATGGGCTGCATGTAAAGCAAGATTAAGAGGTTTATTTATTAGTAAAGCTGCTTTTTTCAAAAAACAATACTTTAAGAAAGAGGAATTCTTAAAATCAAGAATTTCTTCGTTGGAAAATCATCTTAGTCTGAACTATGATGCTACTTTAGAAAAACAAATTTTGATTGTCAGAAAGATTTAATTCTGCTTCACCAAAATAACCTCTCCTTAGCTGAACAAAAGCTACTTGCTTCATATTCAGAGTGGGCCCAGGTTCCATCTAAATTGTTAGCGAGAATTATTAAAGTTAACTTCAGAAATCCAAATATTACATCTTTATCTTATAATAACAGATTATATAATACTGATGAAGAGATTATTCAACTTTTCACCTCTCTTTACACTGAGTTATATTCAGGTTCTTCTAATTCTGTTAAAGATAATCACTCAAAACTCTTTTTAGACTCTTTGCAGTTCCCTAAACTTAATGATAATCAGCAAAACTACTTTCTACCCCTATATCGGTACAAGAAATCTCGGATTCAATAGATAATCTTAAATTGGGTAAATCTCCGGGACCTGATGGTTTTACTCCAGAATTTTTCAAAACTTTCAAATTGGTAGTTCTTCCCTTTCTATTTAAAGTTTACAATCACATAAGAGTTAATGATATCTCAGATATTCATTGGAACACATCCAAAACCATTCTAATTCTAAAAATAATAAAGATAAATCTGACCCAGTAAATTATAGACCCATTTCTTTAATTAACGTGGATATTAAGATTCTGTCATCTATTCTGGCTAACAGATTGAAACGGATTTTACCCTCAATTATCTCGTCAGATCAATCAGGTTTTATGTCTCAGAGACATGCTTGGGATAATACTCTATCTTTAGAGACTATACTTCATCTCATTAAGAAAAATCCAAACCCTATATATGCTTTGATTATAGATGCATCAAATGCCTTTGACAGAGTATGTTGGAACTTTCTATTTCAAACTATGTTATGTTTTAATATTCCCTTATTCTTTATAAATTTTTTAAAGTTTTATACAAGAATATGTTTACTAGACTATACATTAATGGTCAATTTTCTGCTCCGATAAAGATCACTAAAGGAACAAGACAGGGTTGTCCATTGTCCCTTTTCTTTTCAACATTTATTTAGAACCTTTGCTATTGTTTATTACTCAAAATACTTTTCATAACATCCCTAGAATTCTTAATACTAATATTCATTTCTCTGCTTTTATGGATGATTTAGTAATCTACTTTCAAACTCCATTATCTGATTACAGAAAAATAATGAATTCTATTGATTATTTTTCTTTGGTTTCCAACTATCTTTTAAATTCTACAAAAACTCATATTTTTCCCTTAAATCATTTAGCACACAAATATTTTTTGTTTCCAGACGATCATTTTCAGTTTACTTATAATATAAAATATTTAGGAATCAATTTAGAACACAATAATAGATCTTCCTTTCAAAATAATATTAATAAATTATGGAACTCTATATTGTCTGATATGGACAGATGGAAGCATCTAAACCTTTAATTTCTTTCAAGGGTGGCCATTATTAAAATGAATATTCTGCCTAAATTTCTTTACCAATTCTCATCATCTGATCAGATAATTTCAAAAATTTTTTGAGTCTGTAAATAAAGCTTTGGCAAAATTCATATGGTTCCCTAAATCTGTTAGAATTTCCTATTCTAGATTGGCATTTTCGAAGGACAAGGGAGGTTTGGGTTTACCTAATCTTTATCTCTATTATTTGATTGTCTCATCCAATAAACTTCTTACTATCTCTAAATTCAATAACACTTCTTATCCAAATCACTCTTTATGGATAAAATTATGGTATAATTATGTCATTTCTAATAATTTAAATCCTGAAGCTATTCCCTTTATCTCTCTGGATAGTTTATTTATTAAAAATCTACAGTATTTAAACAAAAGATTAGAGATTTCCAAACCTTACTCAAAATGTGTAAACTAGAAAAGATCTCGCACCATGTTCAGCCAATTCATCTAAACCCAAATATATTATTGGACAATAAACTTTTGAACTTAACAAACTATCCTTTAATTAAAAATCTAAAAGTAGGAGATGTTTTGAAATATCTTGACTTGCCTTTATCTGACTGGCGTAAGTTATTGAAAGTAAACTGGAATTACTCACCAATTCTTACACAACTAAGAGCAATAATTAAAAACAAATTTGTATGTCTGGTCCCCATAGACTCACAATTGAAAAACCTTAACACGATTATCAAAATACTTTCATCATCTGATAAAATGCTCTCAAACTCATATAAATTAATTAATTCTTTAATGATGGACCACAACTGTCTTTTATCTAATGTTTGGTTGAATTATAATTCCCAATTGTCAGAATCTCAGAAAGTCCTGGCTATTAGACACACTAAGGAATTTATCCCTTTTAAAAAATTAGCATACACACAATTAATGATTAATAATGATGCCTACTTTACCCCAATCAAATTAAACAAATTTAACCCAAATAAGTTCCCTTCGTGTTCATGCTGTTCTCATCCCCAAGCAGACCTCCTTCATATTCTATGGTATTGTCACTTTTCTCACAGATTGTGGACATCTTTGCAAATCAGACTGCAGAAAATGGGATATCAAAATCCACGTTGACGGGAATTTGCTATTCTACATATTCCATTGATTCATCTTTCAAAAGTTGATATTCATGTTATCATTTTTATTTGCTCATTACTAAAACTTTATATAATACAAAATTGGATTGATCGTTCTAAATTAAAATGGGTTACTTTCCAGAAAATGGCTTTTAAATTTATTGATGCTCAAAGATACTTAGGTGGGAGTCCAAAAAAAAAAGCTATTAGAAAGGTTGTGTTAGAAAAGTTTCTAAACATACTAAATAGTTAATGTTAAATATTTTTTTTTTTTTTTTTCTCTCTCAGGTTGCCTAACTTGTATATAGTGTACATATGGTGTATGTTTTATTTCTAAATAATTTATCAAAATCTCAGGAAGGTTGTTATCACTAGATGAATTGTTATATGTTCATTTATGCCTTCTTGTTATGTATAATCTTTTAATTGTCTTGCTATTCATATAATTAATAAAAAACATTTTTGAGAAAAAAAAAAAAGTTATTACCATGTGCTGAATGTTTGACTGTATGGGAAAGTCTAGGCGAGGTCTTTCTGGGTATTGTAAATACAATTCATGAATTATACATTTGTATGTAAGCATGCAACTGAGAATTTAGAACAGTTGTATTTAGTTAAATAAATAAAAAGTCCACAATGGCAGGTAAACATGAAACGGCAACAATTTGGAATATGTAACAGTGATCACTAAGACATCTACTGTTATAGTAAGTTATACAACTGCACTTTTTCTACATATCTCTCAGGTTTGTAGGCAGAGTAAATTTTTTTATATCATATGAGCATAGTTTTCTGTTGGAGTAGTAGTTGTGGCAATGTTGCTTAGTGCTGGATATTTTGAAGGTTTATATATTATGTCATGAGTCACAAGTAGCTGAGTGAGATGCTGGGATAATTCAAACCACAGTAATTCTTTTAGGATAGAGTAGTGGTGGGTTCTTTATGGTTTGTTAACAGTAAAGTTTGCAGTCTTGTAGCATTGTTCTAGTTTAGTTTCTAGTGTAGTCTGAAGATTGGTAAGGATTGTTACCTTATATAAGAGCAATGATAAGAGAGAGGCAGTAGCCAGGGGTGTTTTTGTAGTGTTAGCAAGAAAGTATTGCTGAGCATAGTATTCCTAGTTTCTGGTGATTTCTTTTAATTGTGTGCTGAATGTGCACATCAGATTTACCGTTATCATCTATTAACATCCCTAATCCTTTAGTGTATGGAAATACTTCTATTACTGTAGGATCAAAGGAGATCATTTAAAAGTGGGTTTTGTCTTGTGTAGGGGATTTAGGGAAGAAAAAGAGTAAATCCAAAAAGAGTTACACCAAGGCACAAAAACACTGAGAAACTGCAAAAAGTGCCAAGGGACACGAACAACACCAACCAGATGACAGCAAAGGATATTTATTCAGCCAAAGCAGACGTTCCACAAACCACATTAACGCTTCACAAGTACAATATGTTTTCGTTCATAACAAACTAAATCAGATATGGACTGACAACATAAAGTGCATATATATATATATATATATATATATATATATATATATATATATCCTCTATACCATGCTGTATCACATAGGATGTAACACCTTTCTGGCCAATTGTACTGGAGCTGAACAGCTTCACTGAGCACTTCACGCATTGATGTGAAGCAACAAAGCAACAACCCCTAACAATCGGCTGAGTAGTGAAAAAGAGTAACTTAGCTTTTTTGGGGTTCATTAGTAGTTGTGCATTGCAGATCCAATTTTGGATGGAGTTAAAAGCCTTTGTGATTTATTGAAAATCACTTAAGCTATCCGTGATGCAAATAATGAATGAATCGCCCATGTCGAGAATTAAGGCGACTTTCTGTGAGGAGGTATACAAATTTTTGTGAAACCATTAAAGAGGAGAGGATCAAGGCTGGAGCTTCGGGATGCCCCAGTAGTAACTGGCAGGAAGGGAGAGAGAGTGTTATTAGGGAGAGAGAGTGATGTTCTTCATTCCACATTGCTGCAGTCCTAACTATTGGGTAGTCCGCTGTCCAGTCGGCCCGAATACCAAAGTATATGGCTGACGTCGGTCAGGGCGCATTAGACTGACGTCAGTACGTCAGGGTTCTAATGCGCATGACCGACGTCATATCCTCAGTCTTTTTTGCCGCATGGTCCGATGCAGAAGCAATTTTGCGAGTGCAGGTTGGCGTTCTGAAAGTTTCTGAAGCCAGAGTTTCAGACCGAATCAAAGTTGGCTAAGTACCCGTTGGGAATATTTTGGTTTTTCTTGCCTCAGTACTTAACCGGATGTCAGAAAAAGTGAATAACTGTATTTCTTGTGGGAAACAGATACCTCATAGGGATTACCATACTTTGTGTATACCTTGTTTAGGGCCTGAGCACGACGTTGTTGGATGCCGCTCTTGTGCTAGATTTAACAAACGCACTATTAAGAGAAGGTTAGACTGTGCCAGGTTAGTGTTTGGGAAGCGTTGTAACTATAAAATGCCGTCGGATGCTCTGACGCCAGCTTCGCTAAAAGCGCAAGGACAAAACAGCAAAGCCTAGAGTGGAAGAACCGACAGTCCCAGACGTCGGTTCTTTAGAGGGCTCAGTGGAGCCGGAGGTTTTGCCAGGTGTGTCTTTGGAGTCTCAGGGAGAGACTTTACTGTTACAGGATGTTTCCTCTCAGGAAGTAGGCCAGGCTGAGGGGGCTTCTCAGGTGGCTGTTCTTCCCTCTCTTCCTAAGGTGGTTAGAGCCTCCCCTTCTGTTTCCAAGGCTTCTTTGAGGGGCAGGCCAAGTTTTGCTTCAGTGGGGGTTTCTCCTAGTGCTTCTGGGTCTTTGCCTAAGAAACATATGCTTAAAATGGCAGAGGATTTGATTACTATGATAAGGGGTTCTATGCCCCCTCCTGATAAGAGGCCTAGGGTGGAACCTGAGTTTGAGAGTTTTGAGCAATGCTCGGAGGCTTCTGAGTCTTCAGCTGAAGACTTGCAGGAGTTCCCTCCTTATTCTGATTCTGATGTGGATGATTCTACTCCTTCAGCTTCTCCTCCTGAGGATTTTTCATTTTCAGAGACTCTGCATTCCATGAGGGAGCATTTTAAATGGGAAGGTCAAGATTTCTCTGATTCCAGGAAAAGGCTTAGGGAATTCTTGTTTTTACCCCAGCATAGGCCTTTAGCTATACCTCCTGTTTTGAATGTGGTGGAAGATGTTTTTGCAGAGGCTTCCCTGAATCCTGATTCTTTGCCTCCTGCCCCAGTTAAACCGGATAGGTATTATAGGGTGCCTGAAGCTCATAAGTATCTTTTTAAGAGTCCTAGGGCAGACCCGGAAACTGTCTCTCAGGGGCCCAAAGGTGTGAAGGCCTCAGTTGTTAAAAATCCTGTCCCTCCTGATAAAGAGGCAAGGGCTTTGGATAGATGGGGCAAGAAAGTGTATACTTCTTCCACTTTAGCCATGAGGGCGTTGAATTGTCAGTTTCACATGTTGAAATATCAGAATTATCTTCTTTCACAGTTGAAATCTAAGGTGGATGCTTTGGCGGAAGGTATTGAGTGTAAAGAGTTGCAGGATTTAGTTCATGTGTCTGAACAGGTGGGTAAACATTCCTTGCAATGTGGTTTTGATGCTGTGCAGGCCTCCTCCAGGGTGGCTGCCACTGGTTCTGTTCTTCGTAGGCACGCCTGGTTGAGAGATCAGAATTTAGCTGAGCATGTTAAGACACGGATTTTGGATGCTCCTTTGCAGTCTGATGTGTTGTTTGGTTCGCCTGTAGAAGCAGTTTTGAAGAAAATGGAGGACAAGGCTAAGTCTATGCAAACTGTTAAAGATTTTTTGCAGGTGCAGCCTCCGAAGTTTAGTAGAAATTGGCCTGCTAAGGGATGGACTTATCCTGCTTATGATTCCCAGTCTAGGGGTAGGTCTAGACGTGGTAGGGGCAGAGCTCAGGGTTCTTTTAGGCCTAGGACAGGGAGTTGCCCTGCTCAGACTTCTGGTGAAGGCAGGGGTCAGTCCTTTCGTAAGCAGACCCAATGACCTGCCTTTTCAGCTGCCAGTTCATTCTCGCCTGGCAGCACCGTTGGGAGGAAGACTGTCTCTTTTCAAAGAAAATTGGGATTTAATTACCCAAGACAGATGGGTTCTGGATATCATTCACCACGGTTACAGGTTTTATTTCCACACCTTGCCTCCTTTCAAAGGCATGCCAGACATTCCTCCTGTACAAAGACAAGAGGCTCACAAGCAAATTTCTCTGTTACTCCAAATAGGGGCCATTCAGCGGTTCCTGTGCCAGAAAGGGGCCTAGGATTTTATTCTCGCCTGTTCCTAGTACCGAAGAAGGGGAACACGTGGAGACCAATTTTGGATTTATCTATCCTCAACACTTATCTGGACATTCCCAAGTTCAAAATGTTGACGTTACAACAGCTTTTACCTCTGCTGGGCAAAGATCACTGGATGGTAACTTTAGATCTCAAGGAAGCTTACCTTCATGTGCCTATAAGACTAAGTTGCAGAAAGTATCTGCGTTTTCGAGCTGGAAATTCTCATTATCAGTTCTCTGCATTGCCCTTTGGCTTATCTACTGCGCCCAGAGTATTCACAAAGGTTCTGGCTCCAGTGATAGCTTTCTTCAGGCTAAAAGGAATTCAAATCTATCCTTACTTGGACGATTGCCTGATTCTGGCTCAAGAAAAGGAAGACCTTCTACAGCATTTGGAATATGTCATAGCAGTGCTAAGATGCCTAGGGTATTCTGTGAACGAAATAAAGTCCAGTCTAGTACCCTCTCAAGACATGTGCTTTCTGGGTGTGAGACTGAATACAGCAGCCCAGATGGCCTTTTAACCCCGGACAAACAAAAGAATCTTTCCAGTTACTTCCATCAACTATCTCTTCAGTCCGGGCTGACTGCAAGGACAGTCCTTCAAGCCTTAGGGTTCATGGCATCTTGTATTCTGGTGCTTCCCAATGCCAAACTGCATATGAGGAAGCTACAATGGTATCTCAAAAATGTATGGACACAGCACTGCCAGGATTTGGACACTGTCATTCAAATAATACCTTGCATTCAAAAGGAATTTTTGTGGTGGGCTCAGGAATGTCACCTAAACAAGGGACTCTCTGTGACCCGGCCAGAGGCGAGTCAGATTCTAACGACAGATGCCTCAGACATTGCTTGGGAGCTCATCTAAATGGAAAGTGGATACAAGACAAGTGGCCTGCCAGACTACAGCATCTACATATCAACATGAAGGAGATGTTAGCAGTCCAGTTTGCATTAATGGCTTTCAAGGAGTTACTTCTTCCAGGGCAGGTGTTGATTCTAACAGACAACACAACTGTCATGTGGTACATCAACAAACAAGGGGGAACACATTCTTACCCATTGTGCAGGCAAGCAATGATTTTATGGGAGACTGCGCTCAGCTTGCAACTAACTCTTCAGGCAAGGTTTCTGCCGGGAGCACAGAACTCCTTAGCAGATGTGTTAAGCAGACAAATCATGGATCCCCACGAGTGGAAACTGGATCTTCATGTATTTCAAACGTTGACAGTGTCCTGGGGAACTCCAGACATAGATCTGTTCGCTTCTCCACTAAACCACCAGCTGCCAAAGTTTTGCACAAAGAGGTTTCATCACACAGCTTGGAAAGTGGATGCTCTTTCTTTCAGTTGGAAAAATCTTCATGTGTATGCGTTTCCACCTCTGCCTCTTCTTCCAAAGGTGCTTCTAAAGATCAGACAAGACAAGCCAAGGATGATTTTAATAGCTCCAGATTGGCCTCGGCAGCACTGGTACCCATTACTGAGGAGTCTGGTAAAGAAGCCTCCATGGCCTTTACCCTTGATTCCACACCTGTTGTCTCAGAGAGACGGTCACCTGCTCAATGTCAAGCTTCACTCTCTTCATCTAACAGCCTGGCATATTCTATTTTGAAAGACAGCAGGTCTCAACTTCCTCAACAAGTTTTAAATGTGATTATGGAAGCCAGGAGACCTAGTACAAGGAAAGTGTACGCAGAAAAATGGAAGAGATTTTTATTTTGGAGTGCAGCAAACAATTTGGAGATTTCGGAGCCAAATCTGAGTGTGGCTCTTCAATATCTTACTGAGTTATTGGACAAAGGTTTGTCTTTCTCTTCCATTAAGATTCATGCTGCAGCAATTTCAGCTCACTATGATTGTGACCCACCATTGTTTTCGCATCCTTTGTTCAAGCAATTTCTTAGAGGGGAAAGAATATAAGACCCCACGTAGAGCTCCTACTCCTGCTTGGGATCTCAATTTTGTGTTGGAGAAACTTACTCTACAACCTTTTGAGCCTCGGCTACTGCTGACTTGAAATACTTGTCATGGAAGACTGCTTTTTTGTTGGCCATTACTTCTGCAAGAAGGGTTTCTGAGTTGCAGGCCCTTATGGCAGTGGAGCTTTTTTGATTTTTCATAAGGATAGGGTATCTTTACGTACTAATCCTTCCTTTATGCCTAAGGTGGTTTCTAGTGTGGCTTTAAACCAAACTATTCATTTGCCTACTTTTATGCAGATCCCCAAAATAAAGGGAAAAGATTTTGCACACTTTAGATGTACACAGGCAATTGCGTTATTATTTGAGCAGGACTAAGGATTTTAGGCAGTCTCAGCAGTTGTTTGTTTCTTTTGCTTTGAGTTCTCAGGGCAAGCCTGTGTCAAAACAAACTATTTCTAGATGGATTGGGTGTTGCATTACATTTTGTTATTCCCATCATGGCAAGGAGATTCCAGCTGGGATTAGGCCTCATTCCACTAGGGCTACTGCCACTTCAACAGCATTTCTGAGGGGTGGCAACTAAGGATATTTTGGAGGCAGCTACTTGGAGTTCAGTGCATACTTTCTCTAAGCATTATCACCTTCCTCTCTACTCTAAGTCTAGGGCTGGTTTTGCCACAGCTATTTTGCAAGGCATGTTGTCAGTTCCTGCTTCCTTATGATTTGCCAGCCTCCCTTACCTCTGCTTTGGGATTCTACCCAATAGTTAGGACTGCAGCAATGTGGAATGAAGAACATAGTACAGTTTTGTACCTACCATAAATGTAGATGTTCGAGGATCCACATTGCTGCAGTCCAATTTACCCTCCCTCCTTCCCTCTGTGTTTAGGGGTGGTTGTGTAGGTGAGGTTATATTCTGCTAATTTTGTATATTTTGTATATATATTTTGGTGCAGGTTTGTTGGGAGTTTTTGGTTTTTGGCCTTATCTTTTTAGGGTCTTCTGACATCTGGGGCAAGAAAAGACTGAGGATATGACGTCGGTCATGCGCATTAGTACCCTGACGTACTGACGTCAGTCTAATGCGCCCTGACCGACGTCAGCCATATACTTTGGTATTCGGGCCGACTGGACAGCGGACTACCCAATAGTTAGGACTGCAGCAATGTGGATCCTCGAACATCTACATTTATGGTAGGTACAAAACTGTACTTTATTTAATTCTATAAATTGATGTGTCTGTTGGATAGGTAGCTACTAAACCATTGGAGAGTAGTCTGGGATAGACCTAAAGAAGACATTGTTCACAAAATATTGATATCAAAGGCTTTCAACAAGTCAGGAAGTAACAAGTTTGCCACTGTCCCTGTTTTGGTTGATTGTGTTTTGAGAAGGTTAGTAGGGCAGCAGTGTGAATGCCACATTGTATAGGAGTGTGGATTTGTTAGTGGAGGAGAAGCAGAATAGTTGCTTTGAATACGTTTTCCAGAATTTTAGACATTGAGGACAGTACAGCTGTAAGTCTAAAGTTTGATAGTTCAGTTTGAGTTATCGCCTTTGTTGAGTGGAATGATGTATGACATTTCCAGAGGGATGGAACATAGGCTTCTTGTATTGACGTATTTATAAGAATAGATATGGAGTAGTCTATAGTGTATTCTGCTGGGAGGTTGAGCTTGGCTTTAGTTTCTCTGGGAGTTTTTTTATAGAGGATATTGAGATAATCTGTAAGGTAAAAGTTAGCATGGTGGGGATGATGTGTATTGAGGAATAATGGCAGAGTCACTTTTTTAATTTCTCCAAGTCTTTTGGGTTTCTAATGCCATGACGGGAATGGACCCTATTCCTAAGTCAAAGTACGATTAAAGCTCATGAAATTAGTATTGTTTCAATCTTTGATGTCAGCCAGTAGTGCTCTTCGCAGTACCTGCAATGTGCCCAGTAATGACTCCTCCTGCAGTTCATATGGAGTTACATGGATTGGTAACATATCTAAGTATGATTGTAGATTCTTTTTTATAAGACCCATTGCTCCTACTACTATTGGAACTGTCCTGGTATCTTTCTTCCACATTGCTCTCGTTTCTGCCTGCAGATCCAGATATTTTATGACTTTGTGTCTCTCTGTACGCAAGACACTATAGTCACTGGGTGTGGTAATTTCACTGATCAATGCTACTCTTGTCTTCTTTTCTTGGACCACTATATCTGGTTTTCTAGCATCTGTCTTTTGAACTGTTGGTAATGGATGATCCCATGTGATGCAGACTTCTTCATTTTCTGTGATGCTTTGTGGCTCATGTTTCCACTGTCCCTGTTTTGGTTGATTGTGTTTTGTGAAGGTTAGTAGGGCAGCAGTGCGAAGGCCACATTGTATAGGAGTGTGGATTTGTTAGTGGTCACTGAGGGTATCACAAAGAGAGCCAGGGCAGCGGGTAGAGTTTGCAATGCTGTCAATGAATTGTATGTTAAACGTAAATGCTATTTCAATCGCAGAAGAATTGGTAGAAGGGTTTGGCTGACTTTTAGTTCTGGGATGTAATAGGTCTCAGACAAGACAGAGTTTCTTTGGATTGTTTCTGGGATTTTTTATTTTTTTTGAACAATCTGCATTAACCTGTTTTTGGTTACTTAGCTCTTCGAAGTTTTGCAAGTTTTGATATGTGTTATCTTTATCTCTGTTTTGCATGAGTAGTTTAGTACTTTTGTTTAGCCAAAGAGCATGGTCATCTTTTCTTAATTGGGCATGGCAGTTGAGAATATTTAGGAATATGATATCAATTCCTGAACAGTCTCATCTAAAGGATGATCTAAAGTTTTAAAGGATGGGCAAGGATTTTAGAGTGAATGTAAGTGTGTCAGTGTTAAATTCTGATAGGTTACAAATTACTTTATAATAATTGTATTAGTATATGCTGGGAGGTGGTCACTGAGTGTATCAGAAAGAGTACCAGAAGAAATGTATTTGTTGGGGTGAAATACCGTTATGCAATCTATTATTATGCAGTTATCATTAATTTTGTTATGTCTAGTGGGTGTAGTTATGAGTTGTGTGAAACCATAAAGATTACATTAAGAATGTCATCCAGTAGTTCAGGAGCGTTTGCAGAATTTAATTTGGCATCATCATATTTGCACAATGAAAAACAGACACAGTAAAAAGCTAACTGATGCTGGTTGCAAACTCTCACAATTAGCATTCTTTGCAGGTGTATTGAGCTTTTATATGTTGCACAAAATTATTCACAGGTGTATGAGCCTTCAAGTGTGCTGCTTTGCATTCTTGATGGGCACATAGGACTGAAGAGTGTCTCTCTGACTTTCGTGAGCCTCCTTGAACTGGAGCTATGAACTGGCAACTCTAAACAGAAAATTATGCAGTTCTTCCCTGTGTTAGCCTATGCAGCACTGAGAAGGCCAGAGATGTTTGTATTAAGGAGACAGTCTTGAAGAGGGAGAACATCTGGGGACTTTTATTAAGGAGACAGCCGTGGAGAGGGAGAACATGGGTATATGATCTGCCATCTCCAAGACTGAAGAGAAAGGACTAGCTGCACTAGTTAGTTGGTTGTCAAAGCTTAATTGTTATATGCTCACTACAAAGTTCCTACAAAGCTGTATTCACATACACCTTTAAAGCAGCTCATTTGGTTAACTGTCCTTAGCAGAGACCCCACACTCCCTTTGCTTAAACCTTTAGAGCATCTCACCCCTGTATTAGAAAATTCTGCACTGGATTGAGTCACTGACTTTTTGGAGAAGCAAAGTCGTGGGTTATAGTGATGTGAGGGCATTGACTCACTGTCTCCTGCTGCTATCACCATTAGCAGCCAGCAGAGCTTTTACTGTCATTGCTCTGAATTGTCATTTTTTATTTTATTTTATTTTACATTTGTTGACCTCGATAGTCCGACTGGATGCATGTCCATTTTCAGTGGAGGCCCGGGGAGAAAAGCTCCAGGGTAAACAGAAACATTAAAAACATGTTACAAGTATAATTTGATAAAAAGTACATAAGCAAACAATGATAAACATGTGCCACAGATTATAGTTTAGTCATTACTCTTAATTACTTCACCTGTCTAGGCACGATACTAGCTGAGTAAGCAAGTACAGTTTGAATGCTGTACATAGCTTCCACCATAGCATAGAAGATTAACAAGTGATGGGCACATAACAATACTGATACAGAAAACCTTAGAAATGCTGCATAATCAATTATCTTCCATATATGCATTGCATAACTAATTCTTGCTTTTTTTTTGTTTGTTTTTTGTAGGAATCATTCCATACCTTAAAGAAATGGGTGAAAGAGTTAAAAGAACATGGCCCTGAAAACATAGTTGTTGCTATTGCTGGAAACAAGTGTGATCTTTCTGACTTAAGGTATGGCCTATAAATGTTATTGCTTTGTATAAGCCCTCACAGATGTCAAAAAGGCGTAATACATGTGATGAAGATTAATTTAGTGATGAGTTTGTTATGATGCATAACTCTGATTCCTTTTTAAATGTGTGTAATTATACAATATAACTAAAAAAAATGATCAAAAGATGCAGTATATGGTGCTTCTTTGCTAATTTATTTATTCTATTTTTTAACAGGAAAGTCTGACTGGGGAAGCAAGCCCTTTTCAGGGGAGGCCCAGGAACAAAAGACCCACAAGAAATTATAACAAAAGTACATATACAACATACAGAATACTCAAGTAACAATTTGCAGCATTACGTAGAAAATATTATTTTATTTTATTATTTAACATTTGTTTGCCAGAATAGTCCGACTGGACAAGTGTCCATTTTCAGCAGAGTCCTGGGGAGAAAAACTCCATAAGTTTACAGAGAGAATAAAAATTTACAAGACACTCAGATCTGCTCTGAGTTACAGCACAATGGCACTAAATATACAGACCCAACTGATATTGCCAACATCCTGGCAGATAGGTTCAGTGCTAACTTTACCCCCCTCTCACCCCCTAAAGAGCCCATCTCTGTACTGGAAGAATGCAAAGTTCCTGTAATCATGGCTGCACAGGTAAAAACCACACTCTCCAAAGCCAAGAACACAGCAGCCATGGGACCAGACAACATCCCAGGCTGCGTTCTACATGAACTACAGAACGAACTGGCACCCCACCTAAGTACCATGTTCAATCATAGCCTCACCTCAGGCTTTATGCCTGCTGAATGGCGCACAGCAACGGTTATCCCACTCCACAAGGGGGGAGCCACCACGGACCCAGGGAATTACCACCCCATTAGCTTGACTAGCCTAGTCTGCAAGGCCATGGAACATATCATCATGGAACTTATAAACAAAGACATTGGTAATCTCCAAACTCTGGATCCCACCCAGTTCGGGTTTGTAAAAGGCAGATCATGTCTCCTAAACCTGATAGACTTCTTTGAAGCAGTCACCAAAGCCGTAGACAAGGGTAAGGTGGTTCACACAGCCTATCTAGATCTTGCCAAGGCTTTTGACACCATCCCCCACTCTGGAATTATAGATAAACTCACTAAACTAGGTATAAATCCCTATGTCACAAGATGGGTTGCCAGCTGGCTCACTGACAGAACCCACACTGTGAAAGTAGCAGACTCCAAATCCGACTTCAGACCAGTGACAAGTGGAGTACCACAGGGTTCAGTCCTGGGTCCTCTCCTGTTTGGTATCTACTTCTCTGAAGTACAGGCTAACACAGAAGGTCTTTGGCTAACGGAGTTCACAGATGACTGCAAACTAGGAGCCATAATCGAAACTCCTAATGATGTGGACATCCTACAAAAGGGCCTCACTGAGACAGATGCCTAGTGTCAAAGCCATGGCCTCAAGCTCAATGCCAAAAGTGTATTGTCATCCCCTTTGGTAAAAACTCTGTACCCATGAACTCCAACATAGGCGGTAGTATACTTAACACCGAAAGTGTGATAAGAGACCTTGGGACACAGATGGACAGTAGTCTCTCCTTTGATAATCACATCGCCACAGTAGTCAGGAAATCCTTCTACATGGCACACCTCATCACAAAAGGTTTCTCATCGAGAAAAAAAGAGGTCATTGTTCCCCTCTACTCATCACTCATTTAGACCCATTATAGAGTACAACTCCCCTTTTGGTATGTACCTCACAAGACATCTACAACAGCTGGAAAGGCAGCAGAAATACCTCACAAAGAGGATTACCAGCCTCAAACAGATGTCCTACGCAGACCGTCTCAAAAAACTCCAGCTTTACTCTGTCGCATATCGCCTACTCAGAGGTGATCTCTGCCTAACATACAAAGCTATGTCAAACCCAGAGCAGTTGGACATGCTCCACTTAAAGAAATCCCAATCCCTCCGAGCTACACGCTGTAGGGACCTAAACCTTGTCACCACAATAAACAGAACATGTCGGAGGGATAGATTCCTGTCCCAGAGACTTCCCATACTCTGGAACAAACTACCTGTCTATATCAAACAAAGCTCCTCATTAGTACGCTTCAAGAAAAATCTTGATGATTGGATGGGAAATAGGAAATTCACCCCGGGGATCACTTCTGTGGCTCTGCTCAACAGTGGCACAGGAAAATTATTTTCTTGGGTGGCAAAAGCCAGGGTACCTTTTTGGCTGGGCTTGTATAGGCCCGAGGGCCAATAGCCTAGTACCTACCTATGAACCTAAGAGAGACATTACAGAGTAGTAGCATACAGATTGTAGAATTTACAGCTGTTAGCATACAATAATAGGATATTCCCTCTTTTTGTTAAAAATACAAGTGGACAGAATATACAATGAGAGTAGATAAGAACCTGGTAGAGCATTGCAAGATATTTCACAAAATGAGGAAGAATAAAGCAGATAGTTATGAATTAAACAAGCATACATTTCAGCAACATAATTAGCATGTGCTACGGTTAAGTAGTCAATATAATCCTATAGATTTTCCGTAAGAAGAATAGATGACAGAAAAATAAGAGAGCATAAAAAGTCACTGACATGTACGTATACATGGAAGAGGTAACTCAGGAATGATTTAGCCTGGGTAATACCAGGGGCAGTGACATTACATGTATTTTATTGTTACTTTCTTAGTAGAATTTTTTATTTATAAAAGGATTTGGGGCTTGATTCAGAAATGTTACTGTGTGGTGTAGACAAGTTGTATACCTTGAGGTAACCATTTCTGATTCAGACACTGACCTACAATGGTGCTGCAGCATGAAAACATAAGGTACCATAGTGGACTGTCTCCAAGGCTGTACTAAGTAATAATTAGGCAGACTTGGGAAGTGGTTTATGCTAATTAGCCTTGCGCAGTTTCCGGAACTGCCTGCAGTAAGGCATTTATGCAATTGCTCAGCTGTATAAAGTAGCATGGACACTTCTGAGTTCTCATGGTAGTGAACATGGCCAAAAGGTCGTGCTCATCCATCACACTAGAGGTAAGTACTGGTGAGTTTAGTGGTCAGCTTGTGTTAGGGGGTGTGTGTTAATGTGAATGGCAGTACTTGTGAGCTTATACATGAGTGTGTGTCTACCTGGGAGGTAACAGTAGGGGTTTAGTGAGGAGTTACGTGAAGTGTGTGTACTTGTAAGTATGCCCAAGTGTGTGCATAAATGCCATTGTGTGTGTGTTGTGTGTTAGGGGAGAGTGGGTGGGAAGGGGTGGCTGTCATACTTCCACACACCCCCTCCCAGACTAATGAGCAAAGCCTGCAACATCTGGACAGAGGACCAGCAGACACCAGTGATAACCCTACAGACATGGATAGAGGAGCACTAGACACCAGGGATAACCCTACAGATGTGGGTCGGGGGGGGACACTAGACACCAGGGCTAGCCCTACAGACATGGGTCATGGGAAATTGTCTCACAAGGGATAACTTTTCATGCTGTAATGGCACTTACGCAGTAACAAGGATGGTGGGACACTAGACACCAGGGCTTGGCCTACAGACATGGGTCATGGTAAATACTCTCAGAAGGGATAACTTTTCATGCCACAATGGCACTTACACATAAGAAGAATAGTGGGACACTAGACACTGCGGATAACTTCTTATGCTGTAACAGCACTTGCACATAATAGGGATGGGGGAAACACCAGAAACTTAGGATACCTGTGTAGTGTGCCTTAAAGACACGTCATAAAAAATAGAGAAAATAATCACTAGACACTGGGGATATTAGAAATGCATGCCGTAAAGCCACTTAAAAGGTTTCCAGCCTTGTGTCCTCCAGCGTCTCACAGAGAATATTAGTCCTGTATACCACTACTATATATGAGGGATTGAGGGATAACATGAGAAATATAAGTGTTTAAAAAGGGCAACGTTTAGTTATAAATCTCATATATAAAGTATTAGCTTTCATCCATACCACATACCTGTGAGTGTCCGTACTAAAATTGTTAGCTTTTATATGATAGTATAATAAATAGTTCCTGAATCAATATAAACATATTTTCATAAATTCGATTCTCAGCTGGAGTGCCTTCTGTGTGGGGTCTGCATATCCTCCCTGAGTTCATGTGAGTTTCCTCTGGGTGCTCCGGTTTCTACCCATGTTTTAAAGACATCCATCTGGAGTGTTTCTCCCCGGGCCTCCACTGAAAATTGGCTTTGTTCCAAGTCGGACTTTCCTGGTAAACAAATGTTAAATAAATAAATAAAATATTTTGATGAATGTATAGTGCCATCTTGTGAATAAAAATGTATAACTGCCAAAATAACTATTACATAATACAGTCAAGCAGATCTGTTAATGTTCAACATAATAACATAATATTAACATAATAAACAACAAATAAAATAAAACAGAATTGATTCCCAAATATGTTAGAACAGGACACTGGGAGCGACTACAATGAGGGTATGGTGCACTTTACAGAGGATGATTTTCCATCTTTACGTACGTCAGAGAGGTTGGCTGACCAGGCAATACACTCTCATGGTGTGAGCCCTTCTCCCGACATGAGGTTTGATAATAGGGGAGATCTCCCAGGGACATCACACCCTCCACCCCAGAGGTACAACAAGGGAGGGGGAACAGAAGGAGATGATTTTGACTTTCCATGGGGGGGTTGATTTTAAGCCACAAGGGCTACAACATTTTTAACTATGCTAATATTGATGTTACCCCAACCATTTCTCCCTTTTCCAGAAAGTATTTAAATTTGTACCTAACAGGCATTTTAGTCTGGCAGACACCTCCACTGAAATGAAACTATTTACAAGAAAGTTAAGTTTAGCAGTTTTACTTAAGGACAAGAATACTGACCATGAGAATACCAACCTACCAGCAATTTGTAGAAGAAAGAGTGTCATTAATCCCGTACTACAGCCTACATTCACGTTTTCGAGCAAGCTTACTAGGATGACCTTTATAAAACTGGGAGGATGAAGAAATTGACTTACAGGAATATGACACCTAATGAAAGAAAAATTATGAATGATTTGGTTAATGACAGAAACATAAGACTTATGCAACCCAACAAAGGTGGTGGTATGGTACTTTTCGATTCTCACAACTATTCAGGGGCCATGGTAGAAATACTTCAGGATGGTAATACATACCAACAGGTGTCAAGGAACCAAATTAATAGACCCTACAGAAGAATAGGTTGCCAGTTAGGATTGATGGAAGAATAGACTTTGATGCATACAACTTTTTAAAGGAAAACAATCCCATTATTCCTACAATTTTCGGTATACCCAAGGTTCACAAAAGTAAATTAAATCCCCCTTTTAGGCCTACTGTATTAGCACACTGGTCCAAAACCCATGCCATAGGAGTACTTATTGACAGACTGTTAAAACACATTATTTTTTTTTTTTTATGGACAGCCACCTTCTAAAAGACTCCTAGGAAATTTTGGGGAGGCTTAAAAGTGCTTTGTGGGAAAGTAACACTGGGTTCCTGACAGTTGACATCTTTAGTCTTTTTTCTAGTATACCTATAAGGGAGTTATTCCAAGAGGGGGCTTTTAAAGTTGCAATTTTTAAATACTGACAATATTAAACTAGTTGAAGACTGCACACTGATGGAGCTAAAAAACAATTTTATGTATTTCAAAGGCGAACTTTCTAAACAAGTTTCTGATATAGTAATGGGTTCTGCCTGTCCTCCTATGTTCACCAATGTTATTTTGTATGCATGGAAACTTTTACATGTATTTCAGTGTGAATTTTTCAAATTTTGCAAAATATACCTATGCTACCTT
>NC_056732.1:1310173020-1310250520 GCF_019279795.1 Protopterus annectens
TATAATAAAACAGTTTATGTACTGTTTATTTTTACATAAGGTAGACAATAGTAGCTCCCAAGAAGTTATTATATTAAGGTACATACATACATTCTTGGCGCCAAAAAAGTTATATAAACACTGCAGCACCTGTATACTTTAGTTCTGAGGAAGCCTTCATTATGTAGGTGAAAGCGCTTAACTTTTTGTCCAACTTTGAGGTTTTATTTTGGATATACACACATTGATGTATTGGTCTGGAATCATTTTTAAAAAAAAAACTTTTTTTCAGCGAGTTGTTTTGCAATAAATATTGTTTATCTGGAGCCTGCACTGCGTTTCCTCTGTATCTTTCGTTGTTTTACAGAGAAGATCGTGTAGTAGTAGGACTCAACGGAATTTTTTCTATTCATATGGTCAATATTAGCCTGGGAGAGGCTAAGGCTGGTCCAGTATTTATTTTTATTTATTTATTTGTTTATCTGGGTAGTACAGTGGTCACAAAAGACCATTTGTAGGCACAGCACAAATTCACAAAAATAAAGTAAAACAGAATTGATTCACAAAGACATAGTAGTCACAGAGGATACATAGTCCAGTAGATAATTTAATAGTGAGAAAATATTAACAGAAGAGGAAAACAAACGTGGATTAATTTTGGTAGTAAATATGGGAGGTAAGCAGCAGGTGAGTACTGAGATTAGACATCAAAGTTATGTAGGAGTGGGAGGAGCTAAGTGAAGCATCCAGTAGATAAGCACTTCCAGTCAGCTTTTTGATGGAGGTGTCTTTTGAGTTGTGCTCTAAAAGTGGGGGACAACGAGTTTTCTTTTGAGGGGTTGCAGAATTTTGGTGCAAGAATGGAGAAGGTGTGATTTGTACAGTGTAGTTTGATTTAGGGGGTCTGGAGTGAGGGAGACAGATGGGAGAAGTTGTGCAGGTTGTAGGAGATAGTTTTATTTTTTTGAGTTTATCAGCAAGAGGCAGGAAGGTTTCTGGTTAACTCATTACAGCAGAGTGCTCCTCCACGTGTCTTCTGCATTTAACTCCTACTGCTCCTCTAGGCGTCAAATATTGATTGTTTATATTTGCATTAATAATTCCAAAAACATGTTACTTACAAGGTACCAGAATATTTTGTCTTGAAGCATATGTGATGGCAAACACAATTATATTGATATTTGATCTATCTCAATGAGTATTTTCTAGAACTGTAAGGTGATAACTTCATATTTTAAAGGCTTAAGCCACGCCCACTGGGAGTTAAAGGCACACACTCAAAAGAGCTGTACTGGAGGGAATGAGTTAAAGTACTTTGAAAAGAAAATACCCTAAGTGTAGCTGAACTCTGTAACTGACTTGAAGTGACCCTAGTTGAAGCTCAACACTGTTACTAACTGGAAGTCATCAGGTTTTGGAGAGGTTGCAGTGTTTTTTCTGAGGTTGGGGGGTTAAATGGACTATAGAATGGATAAGTTTTTTAAAGGCTGTGGCTATGATGCAGAGCCCTAATTCAAGGTGAACTAGGAGGCCTCCTCTGCTTATTGCAACTTTTACTGGTCTTGATAGAAAGGGAGATATTTTCCAGAGCCAGATTAAAAGAGCTGATCTTTTTCATTATGTTTTCAGCATGGTTATGAAAGCTAGGTTTATGTCCAGAGCCAGTCATGTAAGTATTTAAAGTATCTGATTGCTTGTACCGGGGTATCATTGAGATCTGTAATGTTGTTTTCCTTCACTTTTCATATCCATTCACAATTACTGTGCAATCTTCATGCATGGTGATTTGCTGCTTCTCATTATTATTCTAGTTACTTTCACCCCCCAACCCCCTTTTGACTGGTAGTAGCTGCTCGCCTTCTTCTATTGTTCTTTTCTTCTCTCACCACTTTCATTTTCTTCTGCTTTGTACATCTTACAACATCTAGAAATGTTCTGTTCAGCTTCCCTTGCTGGCACATTCGCCTTGTTTTCTAGTTTCTGCCTATTGCACTCTTCACTTCTGTTGCTTTGGTTTTACTGTCTGCATTTCTTTTTCCTGCCACCCCCCCCCCTTTCATTCCCTATACCCCACATGCAAAATTCCCAGAAGTTTTGTTCCTCTTTTCCATATATTCTCTTTCAGAGTTCCAGGGCCTGTGTCTAAATCTTGTATGCCCAGGTACACTCCTAGAACATATGTTATAGTTCATGCCTAATTCTTCTAAAATGCATCTCCAGCATCTTGAGGCTGGTTTCCTTCCTGTCTTTTATAATATTTTCAGTGTGAGATACCATTTGTGCAAGCACACTTAATGTCCGAATTCCTACCCCAAGCAATTTCTACATCTCTGATGTTATTTTGTGTGCTTTTTCCCATTCGGCTGTCTGGGTCTGCCACCCTTTTTCACCCTTCCTATGTATACCTCTTTCTTTGTGACTTCCTCCATTTTCCCACTCAGGTCTTCATAGGTCATTCTGCTTTTACCTTTCCTCTTCTCCTGTTTTCCCACATGGGGCTTTCCTTTCCCCTTCTGTCCTTTATTTTCTTTTCCTGGGTTTCTGCTTCCTCCCTCTTCTATGACTATTGTTTGTTGACTATTGTTTGTTCACCATTCATTTTTTTGTTAACCAAGTTGTTGTATTAATACCTGTTTAGTTTTGAATATTGCCTGTCCTCCTGCCTTTTCCTTCGTTAACTCCTACTCTCGTTGAGTCCCCTTTTCCTTACATTTTTCTACCCATTTCTTTCGTATGAAGGTGCCTATTCTCCTTCCTCCCATAAGTCGCTTTCTTGCCCTTGTCCCCATCTCATGTTGCCCCATCTCTTTGGTGCTTCCTCACTCATTCTTTTGTATTTTCCTCACCACATACTGTTTGCCATCCCTCCACTTTCCATTTGGTCTTCCCCTGACTCTGCAGCCACCTAAGAAGGTTATATGCTAATGCTTAGAAATAAACCACAAGGAGGAGCCAGAATAAATTTAGCGCTTTCATCCCGTTTGTTACAGAACTTCTTCAGAATCGTACATTTGAGAGTCCTCAGCCCCTTTTTCCTACTGAGCTTATTTTTTTAGCCCCTTCTCCCTTTCCCTTTCTCAGTCCACCCTTCCTTCTGTAATGCTAGTAATTTGGTCTCCATTTGGTGCTCTGGCAGGTTTTTCATACATCCACTTTAACAGGGGCAGTCATCACCCTAATCAAACTGATTCTACCTGCTGACTGTGTGTATGTTTTATGTCCTCTCCTCCCCAGTACCCCCTATATGTCCTTTCCTCCCCAGTACCCCCTGTATGTCCTCCTTTCTCTTCTCCAAATTTTTCTGTATTGTACTGCTTAATGTGTGCCCTGTGTAAACTCCCACGTATTTGGAGTGTTACCTCTCCTGAATGTGTACCACTTCTCCATTTCATAGGTTCATAAATATATATTAAGCTAATAACCACCAGGGCCTTTGTAAGCCTTGCAGTGCAATCTAACCCAGTTACGTCCACTTGTAACATGAGCTTCTTAATTGGAGGGGGTGTTTGTTAGGAAGAGTATATTAGTTAGGAGGTTGCTAAAAGGTTATGTGCGTGCTATTATAGTTAGGGAATGATTACTGTTGCATCTGTCTATAAGAGACATTGGGCCAGTCTGGGGATGAATTTATGATTACCATTTCACTGTTAGGGAATGTTTACTATTGGCCCCATGTATAGGAGACATAGGGCCAGCCTGGGAATGAATTTATGATTACCTGTCCAATGTTAATTATGGAATATTTACTGTCATTCTGTGTCTGTAAGATACATGGGGGCCAGCCTGGGGATGAATTTTTGATTTCCCATCAAATGGTCAAGGTTGCATTTGAATAGGGTTAGATATGTGCTCCACTTCACATGAGGATTCTCTGAGACACATAGCTGTCTCACCAGTGTGTTCTGTTTATGTCCAAAGCAAAGTTCATATCCCCTGGATCTTGTGTTTCTGGTGCTACTTGTTTTTCCGATTTGCAAAAGCTCCAGCAGGGCTGGATCTAAGGATACCTTATATGCCAAGTGCAAATCGCCTCTCAGCAATCAGTAAGAGATTGAGTACAGGGCTGTAAAGCGATCTGTACAGGACAATGTATTCTCTTGGAGAAGAACCTCTGTGGACATTCTTGCTGTTGCATATGCCTAGTCAGGTACAAGCCGAAAGGGGCATTGTACTTAATGATGGCTCTGGGTAAGGGCCAAATAGAGCAGTAGTAGAATTTCCTTGGACTGGGATGCCATACCCTTACTTATAAGTTGGGCTGCATAGAATTATGTTTTGTTATACTCACCAAAACAGATCTCCTCCAGGCAGGATCAAGTCCTACTCTGCCAGGGCCTTGGCATTATCTGTGGCTTTTTTGAAAGGGTTTGATTCTAGAAGTTTTCTAGAAGCTGCTTAGTACTCTGTACAGACTTTTACAAGCACTATAAGCTTGATTACTTCTCTAGGACCAGATCAAGTTGTGCTAAGACCACTCTCCAGGGGCTCCTGGATTCTTTATACTGTATAGACAACACCCCACTACAAAAAATGTAGTCAGGGACCTAGGTACTTGGGTTGATAGTGCTCTCTATTTGACCATCATGTGAAAGCAATTGTCAGAAAATCCTTTTACTTAACCCAGCTGTTGGCCAAAGGTAATCACTCCCTTATATACAGCATTCATCAGGCCAGTTATCGTATACAGTGTCCTCTTTGATATGTATCTGACTAAAAATATAAAACAATTAGAAAGACCCCAAATGTTCCTAACCAAAAGGACCACAGCCCTAAAGTCCCTGAGCTTTCAAGAGAGGCTGGAACGTCTATCCCTTTATTCAGTGTCTTACAGACTTTTGATGGGAGATCTCTATCTTGCTTATTGCACCATTAGTGACCCAATTCCTGAACCTTCTGTTTCTTTGCAGGTCAATATCTCCACCAGTACTAAAACCAGGGACATAACTATTCACCAAGTGATAAATACATCATGGTGGAATGACAAGTATACTACCCAACACTTCCCAAATCTCTGGAAAAAGTGTGCTCTACATGTTAAGCAGTGTAACTCACTATCTTCCTTTAAACATGACTGGATAGACATTCAGAAATTTACTCTGGGATTGACTAGTATGGCTGCCTGTTGAAAGGAGGTGTGGCCTGATGGAGGGTACTGGTAAGGCTTGAATGGGTCTAAGGCATACTGGCCTTGGAATGTATATGAATCTATGAAAGTATGAGAAGATCCTTGTGATGGGTCCCATATACTCTGTTATAACCCACCTTGTGCTTGGAAAGTCCTTCTGTACAGTGTTGGTTTTTGGTCTGTATGCTGGCAAGGTACATACTTATAAATTACTTGTTAACGCTATAGGCGTCAAACCTTCATTGTTATTTCTTAGTAGTCGGGGTGAGCTGCTAGACCTAATATGTAGGAGCACTTACACAGTCTGCACATAGGTGCACCATCCCCACACATGTGCGCCCTGAAATGCATGAGTTTCAAAGAAGACGCTGAATTAATATTAGAGGGAATGGTTGAATCTAGTCATTGACTTTTCAAAGGGGGTCCAGTCATAGATCAGCTGATCTGATAAAAGTAATATGTTATTTTATGTTATTACTTTATTATTTTGCTTATTATTTTATGTGACCTTTAGTAATATGCCTGGAATCATTAGTCAGTAATTGATTGCCAGATGTGGGCTGACAGTTTAAAATGTCAGGAACTCTAGAACTCCCCTACCCCCCATATATATGCGCAACTTACTGCATCCAGGTAAAATACCAGTGAAACACTGAATTTTCCTGACTCCCCACGTTTTCAAACAAATACATCAGAGACTTTGACAAGACACAAAGCCCAAAACTCCCGGCTTCTCCACTGCAAAGTAGTTCATTAAAACAAAATACCCACAGATTACAACATCATGCCGCAGTGGTATGGCGGTAGCGTTGTTACCTCACAGCAAGAGGTTCTCCCGTTCGATTCTCGGCTGGGTTTGGGAGTGCCTTCTGTGTGGAGTCTGCATGTCCTCCCCACGGTTGGGTAGTGTTCGAAAGACATGCGTGCGTAAATGGGAGTGCCTTCGTTGAAGGTTGAGCGTTGAGCTGGCACCTCGGCATTTCATAAAAATCTACTGCCAATCATTAGCGGACCGGAGTTCCGCTGTGGCGACCCGTTACCGGAAAAAAGCCGAAAGACAAACAACAACCTACAGATTACAACATATCAGGAGTAGGCGTTCGGCTTCAGGTACTAAACTAAAAAAAAAAAAAAAAAAAGTAATGCACCTGGGATGCCGCTTCCTTCGGTGTCAGTCTTAAAATTCTGAGTAAACACTTTACTGCTGGACTGATACTGTTCTCCACATATTAGCCTTTTGTTGAAATGAAACAGAACATGCAAGAAAGCAACTTGGTGACTTCCAGTCCCCTCTGAGCATATCACTGCCCTCCCATCAATCACATCCTAAACCGTTATACTTGCCATACTTTACAGCAGCGTCACAGACATCCAAAATCATTAGTACTGAAGTGTGAAGTGCAAGGATAGCAGTGGTCTAATAGATAAAGTGTCAGTTTCTGGTGCTGGGAATTATGGGTTCAGGTCACACCTGAGTCAATTAATATGTAAGTGTTGGGGGTTGGTATAATTGTTATGCACATGGTACTGGGTTAGACTCTCACCTTTGGAAAGGAAATTGGCTAGACTTAAAATAGTTGACACGTGCACTAAGTAGTTACCTGTGGTGTATATTGAAGGGAGAAGTGCATAGTTTTGCCATTCTATCAACATTTTGGCATCAAATTTTCAGCATACCATCTATGGCATCCCACATTCCAAACTATGCAACATTCCTTCATTCATTCTGCTTCTGATAACATGCTTAATCCAGTTCAGTTTTAAGGTAGAACAGGAACCTGTCTTAACACTGAAAGTATGTTAGGCTGCGAGCTAATCCCAGGGAGGGAACCATCAGAGGAGGTTCACATGCACATAGAGATATGCACACACCCACTCGTGCACACACAAATATGCACACATCCACTCGTGCACACTCAAACACACACGCATGCATGCACACAGACACACACCTGCTGGTAATTTAGACAATCATCAGTTCACATGTAGGGTATCTTTGAGATGAGGGTGGAGAACAGATCACCCAGTGAAAACCCAAATAAACACAGAGAAGACTATCATTTTTTCGGCTCATAAAAATAGTGAACCAAAAATCTAAAAACAAATTGCAAAAAAATAATTTTCTGTATCCCTGACACCCCCAAAATTATATATACTCACACCACAGTTGCGCCACATTGATGGAAAAGGGGGGACAGCATGAAAAGTGCACTGCTAGCTCACACAATACTATTCACTGAAGTGAAATTCAGTGCAACATTAAATTGTCATGTTTAAGCCACTCAACCACCAGAACAACGAACACCTGAAACTGTATCCCTACGGACAGCACACTGAAGGCATATCAGATGAAATCCAAACTGGAGACTAACTACTGGAAGACAACCACTATAACAACCTAGTTCTGCAAAAGACAGCATACATTTTTTTCCACATATGTTATTTTGCAGTTTTTGTATAGTCATTTGTTAAAATGTCTCTCTAAACAAAATGTAAAAGCTTTCAGTTGGTTCACAAATACATACTTAAGGATGTTTTGTTTGAGAAATGCAGTAAAATGTAGTTGCATGTGTACATTAATGAAAGTAGACATCCTGTTATAACTTTATAAACAGTGTCATATCTTTTCCATAAAGCAAATAACATGCATATTCCTCTAGTTGATGTTGTGAATATTCTAGAAAACATAAGGAAAATTGAAAAAAAAAGAAATGTGTTTTTCAAACACAGAAATATTTTTCCAAATGTTTAATAAAACAATACTTTTGCAGAATACTTCATATCATTTCACTGCATGTGTAACATAATCTTACAAATGATTATATTCAAAATCTGGCTAAAATGTCTTACATTACTATAATTACAGGTATGTGATGTTAACAGCTAATGAATTTGCACTTGACTTCCTTATTTCCTGGGCTATAAATAACAAAAGTAGGCATTTCTAACTTAAAATATGTAAATGCAATGCCGTTATTACTGAAACTGATATATTGGTGTACGTTGTAATTGGATAAGCAACATGTAACTGTTTGTTAAAAATCCCTTTATTTAGAATAAAGTTCCTCAGTACTAAACAAACAAAAAAAATCCTATAAAAAACTAGTGCCCCCCCCCCCCAGAAAAAAAATTATGGAGTTAGAAGTCATGTACCATATATTAGATACTGTGCACAGTAGACAGATATCAGTCAAAAATCTCAGTCATAGCTGTGGCACTCTTGAGGCTGCTGTTTTGCTTGCTACCTGCACAAGTTACATATCATTCAGACTAAAAATGTGGATCCTCTGTGTCCTTTTTCCCACTATTTCTCTCTCTCTCTCTCTCTCTGTTTCTCTATCTGTACCCCCCCCTCTCTCTCTCTCATCCCTTATATTATATAAAAATATCATATTTCTTGATAATCATTTTGTGCTGTTAGGGTTACTCACTTGTTGAAAGATTTGTATATCTTTAGGGGCTGCTTGAATATTCTTTATCGTTTTTCAGCGTGAAGTTATGAAATTGGATTTTGTTTGTTTGACTTTTTGGCCTGGTGTATCTGGTTTCACAAGTTCTAATTGTAAAAGTAAGGTTTCCTTCCCATACTTCACCTGTGTATGACATGTGGCGTTTTCTGTTCTTCTGTTATGCAAAGGACATGTCGATTCCTGCTGACACTGGATGTGTTCAGGGTAGGGTCACCTAGTGCTATAACTGTATGTCTATTTGCCTTGCAGCCGTCCCCCCCCCCCTTTCTACTGCTTCCATGTCCTTTGGCACACTTGAGGTTAGACTGATTCTTGCTGGAGCAGATATATTTCTTTTCCTGTAACCGCATTTGGTATATATACTCTATGTTTGGCAGCTCTTGCACAAAAAGAAGGATGCACACCGGAGTAATGTTACTTTCTTTGTCTCCGTTTTGAAGTATATCCAAAGTTAGAATGATGTGTGTCAGCGCTGCTGTGGCATTATCTTCACACCACTAGTGGTAGATACATTCCTACAGCTTACCACCATTCTGAGCTTTGCTATTTTTGTTTGAAAGTTGAACCACTGATTCTGTTTTTGAGCATTAAAATCGCTGTACATCTTATGACAAACATTGTTTTCCCTAATCTTGTTTATTTGTGGGAGGGAGCTGAAGAAATTGATCTATGTCACAGGATTTGCATAAAATTCACTAAGTAGAATTCATTTCACATCTTTGTCACAAACGTCCCTCTTTCCTAAGTCATATAATTAGTCACAGATATTGTATATGATGACTGTTGACATTTACTCTTTTTTGGGTGTTAACTGTACTATTGTTACTTGTGCTGCTAAACCAAATTGCATGTTATGTTTCTGTGAAATATTCCAGAGAATAAGCTTCTTGAAATGTGAACCAGGCACTTAAAGTCATTAGTTAGTCACTGTTTAATGCAAAAGATTTTCAGTCACATATGTAGTTCTTAGAAAACATGCACCCATTTGAATTTCACATGTTTTGGTAGACTATCCATACAGTCGCCAAAATATAATTCCCTTTACCTAATCATTTTTCTTTTAAGCAATTTTAAGAAATTCTGATATACTGTACAGACCAAAGTAGACTGTGTGATATAGATAGATGGTGCCTCAAAATTCAGATTAGTTTTATAACGACAAAAGTGTCAGATGGTTAACTGCAGTAGTTCTTCCATTCTGTAATGCCTGTAAATGATTTGTCGCATCTAAAAGACTAATCCCAAAACAAGCATTTTCGGAAAAGTAATAAACTATATCTGTAAGCAAATGTTTGACATTGGTTGACAGTTTACTTTCTTTTTCTTTTCCTTTTGCAGGGAAGTGCCTGTTAAAGACGCGAAGGAATATGCAGACTCTATTAGTGCTATTTTTGTTGAAACTAGTGCCAAGAACTCAATTAATATCGAGGAATTATTTACAGGAATCAGTAAGTTGGATTTTTTAAATGGTGTTTTAGGTTTATTAAAGCAATTCTGTTTTTTTTTTTGTATGTCTTTGAAATTACAAGGGCTGATTATGGTTGATGTTCTTTGTCAAGTAATATGATGGCTAGGCACTGGTCATTATTTTCAACCTTGCTAGCAACCTGGATTTACTTAGGCAATCACAGAATCAGTGAGTATATCACATTCATTGCATGCACAGTTGGCCTGGTTTATAAATGTTAAAAAACACAATACAGGGAAGGAATGAATCTTGGCGTATTCTGTATAATGACTAATTTAAGCATACAGGCAGTAAAGGCGTGATTATGAAAAGATGCATACAAAACACAGTTAATGTAAGGTTCTGTGTAGCTATGCTTATTTTCTAATAATTTCTACAAGAATGTAGCATTATACACACAGTTAAAACATCAGATGAAATCTTTTGGGAATTCAATGTAGAATTTTCAAAGTCTGACTTGATGTAAAGCTGCTGAGTAATTTCATTCTGTTATTTCACCATTTGAGGCAAACTTTCATTCTCATATTTTACCATGTGAACCAAAAAAGAAAAAGTTAAGTTTTCTGGAAGCAGTGAAAATAGAAAAAGTCGACAGATTCCAAGATGGCCGCCGAGCACTGAGCACACACTTTCTGCATCTCCTGTAACAACTATTTTCATCTGCTTATTATAACCCGCATCTGGCATTTCATTTTACAAAAATTGATACATATTGATCAACAGGCATACAAGAAAAAGGAAATCAGCAACATTTTGGGATTTTTTCAACATTTTACATGACTTATCCTGTGCTTATCTCTTTAGTGACTGACTGGGTGGATGCAGCCGCATGGTGATAGGCCTCTCTTCCAAAACTGAGCTCTGAATTTGAGAGGGCAAAAGGAAAGGAGACCAAGTCATATTGTACCGATTTATACTAAATATTAAAAGAAATTCAGCCAAAGATGACTACCCAGCAAGATTCTATGGAAACTCAACATCTAAGACAAAACTATCCTCTGTAGTTACCCTGGAGAAGGATGTAATATCTAAGAACAGAAAACCATTAAAACACAGGAATCTAATAAAGGAGCCTCAAAAACCAAACAGGAACCTGCATTTACAGTGGATGACATTAAATCTGCCCTGCAACCTCTCCAGGATGAGATAAAAAGCTTCTCAGACAAGCTTAACTCTTTTGGCTCTAATCTGGATCAAATAATTACAAGGCATAACCTCACTGAAACTAAAACTAAAGAAAATGTGAAGAAAATACAGGATCTACATGCAAAAGTAAGTTTAAATGACAAAACTATCTGTGATCTGAAACATAAAATAATTGATTTAGAAGCATGTAGTAGAAGAAATAACATTATAATAAGAGGTATCCCAGAAAAGTTTGACCAAACTCAAATACCGGTCATATTAACAGAAATCTTCGAAACAATTACTGACAGCAAAGCTCTCACTAAGGACATTGTAATTGAAAGAGCCCACAGAGCACTACGTAGAACACAAGATAAAACAACTTCTAGACAAATATATGCCAGGTTACTAAATGCTGCACATGCAAATATAATTCTTATGGCTGCAAAATAGAAAAGCACTATTACATGGAGAGGACACAAAATTGCAGTTTCCCAGGACCTTCCACAACCCATCAAGGCTCAAGGGCAAGCTCTAGCTCCTTTCTGTGCATTTTTAATTAAAAAGAAAATATGTTTTCAAATGAAGTATCCAGCTACCCTCTCTTTCCAACTCAATGACCAAAAATATCTAATTCATACAGTGGATGAAGCAAAAAAAGCATTCATGAGAGCTTTCAATGAATTACCTGTGCAGTAAACCAGTTATAAGTGTAACAATTTTGCGTCTTTCGGTTTTTCCCGGTTAGGGGTTGCCACAGTAGAACTCCGGTCCGCTAATGAGTGGTAGTTGATTTTTACGTGCAGAGGTACCAGCCCTGACGCACAACCTTCAACGAAGGTACGCCCATTCACGCATGTCTCCACGCAGAAGACACTCTAGCTGAGAATCGAATCGGACAGTGTCTTACTGTGAGGCGACAACGCTACCGCAGCACCACCACCGTGGGTATAAGTATAACAATTACACCAGCTAAATAATCATTATGTTTCTATATCCTTAAAAGGCTTTAAGCAAATGAGTTCCAGGAAGAGAGAGAAGGAAGAATAAACAAATACTTTGCTCTGACCTATATGGAACCAAAAGCTTGCTACAAATGGTTTTCCTGTCAGGATTAATGTATATGGCTTAAAATATACAATAAAACGCAATTAAACTGTCATTGTTTTCATTAAATGGCATTAAAAATCTAACTCAAAGTGCTTTTTTTTTAATCACGTAAAAGTCTTACATAATTTGAAGAAACAACAACGAAACATCTTTTTTTGGGCATGGACTCATCTCTAACTGTAAACTGACTTACATGGAGTACAGCTGGGTGTTTCCTGTGCTTTATGACTCTCCTGGAGGTAGTTTCCCATGTTGATCGTGTAAGTAATGTTCAGACCTGTTTAACTCGGTCTTGGGGACTCTCTGTGGCCTTTCTGGTCCCTGTCTTGCACTCCAAGCATTTTCCCTGGCTTCCAGAGCCGTTTCAAAGTTCCATTACCCAGAATTCAATAGGAACATCAGCGGATGACGTCACAAGGTCGGGAGGATGCCGTAAATTAAGCAGTGCATCACTGGGATTGCTATAGTCGCTGTTACAGTCGGAAGTAGGCTGTATTGTATTAAAATATCTGCTCTTTTTGGCTGCCTGGCATCCTGTATCCAGTACCTGCAGGACAATGGTTTCCAAAGTACTGTACTATGTTTTCCTCTTATAATATTCAAGTACCACTTTTACATTTATACATAACATTTCTGTATGTGCCCCCCCCCCAACTCTCTCTACTAATTTACTGCTAATGATGTGTACCAGGGCTTTAAGTTGGGTGGTGGGGAACACACAACAAAAAAAGAAAAAAGGGGAAAGAGGCAAAAAAGAGGGGGTAATGTTTAAATGTTACAATGAAGCTGCCACTTTAGAATTCTGCTAGATTATACTACATAAAGTTTTTTTTTCTCTTTCCCCACCCACACTCATATCTCATCATTTACATCTCGGAAAGTACACTAGCAAATATTTTTTCACATATGGGTTAATTAATATTTCCCAAATTTTATGAAAGGGAAATGAGCACCTGTTATGTACGTCTTTATGGCAGTTAACTAAAGCTTCTTAAACTAAGGGGTGCTGAATAAATAGAAATCTTATCCACATGCATTCTTACACCCATGCAGGATCTCATTATTTACTGCATTGGAATATCTTGATGGTTGCTTTCTTTTTAATTTATGTTGCATCAGATAGAATTGATTGCACTAGATTGCCTAAATGCTTTAATGTTTATTTATATTTCTTGTTTTAACATAGGTGTTGTAATGCAACTTGATGCAAATGTTTTTTACGCTCCTTTTCTGTTGTTCCTTCTTCCCTGGACTTAGCTTATTACAACTACAGACTAGGGACGCTAGTCACACTTATAGCTAAGGTTTTATTTTGTCAGAGGGAGGACAGTCTATACTGGATATATATTATTGACGGATAGTCTAATAGATTTGATTGGGCGCTGTCTTGCTGGTCATGATCATAGGCAAAGGATGCATACTGTATAACCTAAATAGACTATTTGCTTCCTGATCCTTGTATCCGTGCTTTTGCTGAATAGACTTAATGATAACAGCCTGACTAGTGCATGCTTTTTATGGTATCTAAGCTAAATCTTCAAGGTACTTTATCCAGAGACATGATGCCTTTGGTACTACTCTTTTTTTCAGTTTTAGTTTATAATTATTTTATGGAGCGGCAGGGGGTGAGCAGTCCAATGCTTGCCGACACTTGGAATATCGGGATTACTATGCTTTTCTCCCTGCTACTTTCTAAGGCTGTTCTATACACGCAATGATGTCCGTAACATATAATATGCATTTGTTTGCTATAGTAGATCATTTCAGGGAGTTTTGTGGTTAGGCGCTAGGTTTAAGATAGGGTACTTGGATGCCACTCTATTCAAACTACCATTTTTAGTCAGTAGGACATCATCTAACACTATGCGTAATATATTGATAAAGTTCATACAAATCACTTTCTTTAAAAATATTTGTACAGTTTTTCTTTCTTTTTACACTTAAATCTTAAAACATTATCATTAAAGTCAACATTTGGAATATAAATGGTATTCAAGTTAATAAAAAAAGAAATTGATTATGCACCTAATTTACCAGGATAAAGCTAATATTTTTATTTACAAGAGACACCTGACAAATGACCAATGGGATAATGATAGGAAAAGGAACTGGATCAGTCATATAATATCAGCTGGAAATAGTCTTTCCTCAAAAGGTAGTCATCTTAAATAAAAAAACCTTCCCTGGCGAAATTTTAACCACTAAACCAGACCCTAATGGTCGGTAGTGTCTATTTTCCTGTTCTTACCCTCAATTTAACTGCCCTATATTTTTCTTAACATATATAGCCCATGTTCCAACCAGCATCTGTTTATGAAATTCACAATCTATCATTACAGTTTACTAATCAAATCTATATTGTAGGGGTGACTGGAATGCGCTTACTGACCCCTTGAATGACAGCTTAAACAAAAACAGGAAGCAGCCCCCCCCCCCAATTGACTGCATCTATTCAAGACCTGTTAAATAGCTTCAACTTAATTGACCAATTTCAAATTTTTGATCATGATAGAACATCAAATAAATATACCTACTTCTCGGCATCTCATAAAGTCTGGTCTAGAATTTACTTTTTCCTAATTTCTGATGTCTTCTCACATAAAATTAAAAATGTTGTCCTTGAAGCAAGATCTATGGACATTAAATAGTAATATCTTTAAAAAAGATGATGTTATAAACAAAATTAACCAATATCTGAAACAGTTTGAGCTTGACTCCCATGTTTGCTCCATCCCTTTTGATGTTCAGTGGGCTGCTGCCGAAGCTATCAGAGGGACACATACAAAAAGCATCCTTTTATAAAAAAAGCAGCAAAGACATATCATTGACCTTACTGATGAGTACAAGAAAATTGATTTACAACTTCAAAATAACTACTCTCCAGACTTAGAAAATAAACTACATGAGACTCAAAAAAATATATATAACTACTCTCCAGACTTAGAAAATAAACTACGAGACTCAAAAAAAATATATATATAACTACTCTCCAGACTTAGAAAATAAACTACATGAAACTCAAAAAATATATATATATAACTACTCTGCAGACTTAGAAAATAAACTACATGAGACTCAAAAAATATATATACTCCTTTTATCAACAAAACCAATCCTTAGCCAAATTAAGGCTCTTGTATAGATACTTGGAATAGGCTCAAACCCCCTCTAGAACATCAAAGATGGCCCAAACTATATATCTGAATTAAAATATAAAGGGAAAACTCTATACAGAAATTATGACATTGTTAATTCTTTCACAGAAATCTTTAGTGATATTTACAACCCCAAAAATCAGACTCATAAGGATACCTACAAAGAATTCCTGGATAAACTATCCTTTCCCACCAAACTAAGTCATTCACAACATAATCTATTAGCTAGCCCTATAACTCTAAATTAAATAAAGTTAGCTATCAAAAAGCTCAAACCCAACAAGGCACCAGGACCCGATGGTTTTATAGGTGAATTTTTCCAGATTTTCAATGATCGACTTATTAAAATTCTTCTTAACCTCTACAACTACATCATCTTAAAGGGGATTACTGATAAATATTTGAACAACTCTAAAACAATCCTTATCTTGAAACCTAATTCTGACCAGCCTAACCCTCTTAGCTACAGACACATTGCTCTCATTAATATAGATATAAAAATTTTGACATCTATCCTAGCGAGTAGAATGCAGAAGGTTCTGGCTTCAGTTACTTCCTCTGAGCAAATAGGTTTCATGAAACAACGACAACTATGTGATAATACTCTCACTCTAGACACAATAATGTTATTTCTTAAAAATGATACCCATCCGAGATACGCCCTCACGCTTGATGCCACTGTGACACCAGTGCACTGGCCCAGCAATCAAAGGGCCTCAGTCCTCACCACTAACATCAGTAAGGGGTGTCCATATAGGGAAAGGATAATAAATACACACACAGTAATCACAGTCAGTCTGGGGCTGGTTGCTCCCTTTCTCTCCAGGTCCCCAATAAGACTCCCCACTGGCACAGCTATAGGGTCCAGATCTCAGCCTAGTGGGCAAACTAAAACCTCCAGCACCTTCTCTGTTCAACCAGTGCTTCGTATCCCTGCACAAGTAGCTCACACACACATACTTTGAGATAAGAGTTTTATACAACCACACAGACACTCCTGGGGAAGGCTGGCACAGGTTCTCAAGCTGTGCCCCTTTTATCCAGACTATACGGTAGTACTAGCTGCCACCACCCACTAATTTCAGATCCTCAAAGGCCCTTCTGAAAGAGTGTCCAATTATTACTGTGCAATATTATTATCCAAATGGTAAGTGTGACTGAACACTCAAGGCTTATTAGAGTGACTTAGTACAGTATCACTGTATACATGCAATGTACTCTAGAGCTTAAATTAGCTTTATGTAAAACAGCCACAGTTGAAAGGTTTAAAAATATTTAATAATAAATAAAAACAAAAGACAATGCTTCTTACTACACAGTGCTAGTCAAGAGTTCAGAGATCACAGAGAAATACTTAAAATACAGTAGAAAAGTTCTGACATCACAGAAAACAAACTAGTCTATATAAGCCGCGGTGGTACAGCGGTGGCGTTGTTGTCTCACAGCAAGAGGTTCTCCTGTTCGATTCTCAGCTGGAGTGCCTTCTGTGTGGAGTCTGCATGTCCTCCCCATGGTCGAATGGCCTCCGAAAGACATGCGTGAATGGGCGTGCCTTCGCTGAAGGTTGGGCCTCGGGCTGGCAACTTGGCACCATTAAAAAAAATCTACTGCCAATCATTATTGGACCGGAGTTCCGCTGTGGCGACCCCTAACCGGGAAAAGCCGAAAAGACAAACAACAAGAAAACAAACTAGTCTAATCTTCCTATGTCAGCTATATCTAAGAGAAAGCACAGTTCTGAATAACTTACATATAGAAACAGGCAGTGCTGGTGATGTTGGATGTTTTCAAGACAAAATGCTCTGAGCTCTCTTAATTCTCTCTCTTTAAATTGATAACACAGAGCTGCTTCACATGACATCATTCTTCACACTTCTGTGGTGTTCCCAGGCTAACAGAAACTACATTTACATTCTTTACACCTGGTCAGAAACCAGAGCAATACAGGACATTTACACATGCAAATTCTAGCCATTAACTCTGGTCTTAAAACAATAGGCAGGATGCCGCGCTCTAGACATATCGGCTCTGAATTTTGACATCAAAGAATTGACTTATGAGCTTTGTTACAGCAGAGTGCACTGTTGTTACATTTTTGCAGTTTAAAATCCAACGCCGTCTTTTCACATTTAAGGGAACAAGCCCGTGGCTTACATTAATATTTATAAATGACAGAATTATCTACAAAATTCAGTCTGGCTAGGCTGGCAGCCTTCACCTATCTTCACACATCTCCCCCCTGGAGAACTCAAGATAGTTTTTCAAGTGACCCTTGAGAAACGTTGCTTGAGAGGGTTAGGTCTATCTGAGTATACCTTACCCCATTCCCTGTTTGAGAGCCCATCTGCATTGGCATTGCTAATCCCACTGCGGTGCTGCACTGACATATCATATGCTTGCAACCCTAGGCTCCATCTTAGCAACTTGGCATTTTGCTGGCTGGCTCTGTTCTTCCTTGTCAGGTCTGTCAGGGGAGCAGCTATGGTACTATAACTGGGGACAAACTTTCTGTAGTACCCCGCTGTCCCTAAGAAGGCCCTCACCTGCTTTTTGGTGACAGGTGCAGGCCATGCCTGAATGGCTTCTACTTTGGCAGGTTCTGGCCTGATCTTACCATTCCCCACTCTATGCCCTAGGTAAGAGACCTCTGTCACACCCACCTGACATTTGCTGGGATTAATGGTCAACCCTGCCCTCTGAAGTCTGCCCAGCACCTCCCTGACATGTTGAAGGTGCTCTTGCCAGGAATGGCTGTAGATGGCAATATCATCTAAGTAAGCAAGGGCAAACCCTCCTGCTCCTAGTAGGATATGATCTACCAGCCTCTGGAAAGTTGCTGGGGCATTTTTCATCCCAAAGGGCATCTTTGTGAACTCATACAAGCCAAAAAGAGTCACAAAGGCTGACCTCTCTCTAGCACCGGGAGTCAAGAGCACCTGCCAGTAACCCTTGGTAAGATCAATGGTTATAAAATACTTAGGCCAACCGAGCTGCTCTAGAGCCTCATCTGTCTTAGGCACAAGGTAAGCATCTGACTCTGTGTGACTAATTTTGTGTAGTCCACACAGAACCTGGTGCTGCCATCCTTCTTTGGCACCAGCACCACTGGGGAGACCCAGGGACTGTTGGACTCTTGAATCACCCCTAGTTCGAACATCTCCTGTATCTCCTCCCTCAGAGTCTGACTTTCTCAGGTACCCTATAAGGGACCTGCCTAATAGGCCGTTGGGGTCCTGTATCCACCAGGTGCTGCACCAGGTGGGTGCACCCTGGTTTCCCAGTGAACATGTCCCCAAACACCTGTAACACTGCTCGGATTTCTCGAACCTGAGTAGGAGATAGCTATTGGGACATTGCTACCCCTTCCACTGAGGTGTCAGTCCGAGCCTCACTGAGGAGATCAGTCACCAGATCTCCCTCAGACTCCTCCTGCAATCCACTGCAAATGCTCAGCACAAGGGCCTCTCTATCATGGTAAGGTTTCATGATGTTAACATGGTACAGTTTGTGTCCCTGCCTGCTGCCTAGCAGTTCCACCATGTAGTTAACATCACTTACCTTTCTTACCATCTTGTAGGGTCCCTCCCAAGCTGCTTGCAGCTTGTTGTGACTGACAGGAATGAGAACCATTACCTGATGCCCCACAGCATACTCTCTAGCTCGAGCATTCCTGTCATACTACACCTTTTTCTGTTGTTGGGCTTCTGCCAGGTTCTCCTGGGCCAAGCTCATGAGTTCCCTGAGCCTTGTCCTGAGATTTAGGACATATGCCACAACAGACTCCTTGTGAGGTTTACACTCACCTTCCTCTTATCTCGAATTAAATCTAGAGGTCCCCTCACCCTATGCCCATGCAGCAACTCAAAGGGTGGAAAAACTGTGGATTCCTGGGGAACCTCTCTGTAAGCAAACAACAGATGAGGCAAATATTTGTCCCACTCCCTCTTAAACTGGTCTGCAAATGCCTGTAGCATGGACTTGACTGTAGAGTTTAACATCTCAACAAGACCATTAGTCTGGGCATGGTAGCGGGTGTTCTTCAGATGCTTCACCCCACAGTACTTCCACAGACAAGCCAGCAGGACTGACATGAAATTGGCACCTCTGTCAGTCAGTATTTCTTTTGGAAAACCTGCCCTGCTGCAAATCTGTAACAAAGCATTTGCCACCTTTTCTACCTCAGTGGAGGACAGAGCCACTGCCTCAGGGTATCATGTAGCATAATCCACTACCACTAGGATATAGATTTTCCGTGTGGAACTTGGGGTACTCAGGGGCCCCACAATATCCATAGCTACCCTCTGAAATGGCTCCTCAATCACAGGCAAAGGCAACAAAGGAGCTCTCACCTTGTCTTCTGCCTTGCCTACCTTTTGGCACTGCTCACAGGTCCTGCAGTACCCTGTTACATCTGTGGAAATTCCAGGCCAATAGAAGTTCTGCATAGTACGTCTCTTTGTACGTTTTATGACCATATGACCTGCAAAGGGAATATCATGGACTGTGGCTAGAAGCCTCATTTGGTAGGGTCTAGGCACTACCTACTACTGTACCCTCTCACCTTCTAGCCCTCCCTCAGGGGGCAACTCTGTATACAGTAACCGTTTGTCCCAGTATACAGATTCCTCCTTCCCTTGAGAATCAGGTGCCTCCCTAGCTACTTGCCTCAGGTCTTGCAATGTAGGATCTGACAGCTGAGCTTGTCTCAACTCTCTCTTTGTAACCCTTCCCAGCTCCCCTTCTACAGGACATCTAGCATCCTCTGACAGTGGTGGTGCCTCACTGTCAGCCTGGGTGCTACTATTCACCTCTACCTTTGCAGTCACTCTGCCCAAGGGAACATCAGTACCCACAAGCAGCTGTGGCTCACCTTCAGTCTCACTGCTACAGAGTAGCCCCCTCCCTGAAGTAACCACCTCACCAGTGCTAGCTGCAAGTATGCAGTCTGTCTGGGTCTCCCCCAGGCTACCAGACCCACATGCTTGTCTCCTAGCCTGACTGCCTGTAACTGCATAAGCACATGGTACTGCCTCATCCAAATCCTTCCCTATCAGGACATCTACAGGATGGTAGTTCGGTACCCCTGTTGTCTCAAGACAACCTACTACTGGCATTTTGTCTTTCCCACTTACTGGCTCTCTCAGCATTTGTTCCCCATCTTGTCTCCGTGGACACCTGCATGCCACATGGCCCCACTGGTTGCATTCAAAACATTTAACACTAGGTCCTGGACATGTACCTGGACTAGTGACTTCCCCTGCTACTAGCAAATTCTGTTGGGGCAGTCTGTGCTGCCCACCATGGGTTTCTTTAGACCCATGAGCAGTACTGGGGGTCCCATTCCTGTGCAGTGATGCCCTGCTTGCTGGGTATAGGTCTCCCTTCTTCCCCAACTCCTCTAAAGTAGCACATTGTCTATCAGCTAACCAGATTCTCATGTCCTCAGGCAAAGTGCTAAGGGCTTGTTCCCTCACCAAAAGGTCTGCCAGCCCTTCAAAAGTGGTGACCTGACATCCACTCACCCACCTATGAAAATAAGTAGTCAGTTCAGCAACATATTCACACATGCTTTCATCTGCCTTGCGTCTGTGCTCACGAAACTTTTTCCTGTAAGTTTCAGGTGTTAGCTTAACGCATTCTAACAAGCAATGCTTAACAACAGTGTAATTAAAACTCAACATCAGACATTTTAGACAACACAGTTACAGCTTTAGCATGGAGTAAGGGGGTCAGGAACCGTACCCAGAGCCTTTGCTCGACATCATACTGTTTACACACCCTCTCAAACATGTAATGAAATTATAAAAATTATCCCCCTCTTTAAACTGTGGAAGAAATTTACTGATCTTTTGTGCTTCTGGGGTCCAGTTATTCCTTCACCATTACCTCTATGACTCTGGCGAAGAGTCAGCATCTCCCTCTCATGCTGCCTCTGCCTCTCCTTTTTCTCAGCTTGCAGGCATAGTGGTTTCTCATTCTCCTCAGCCTGCAGACATCTCAGTCTCTCAACTGCTTCTATTTCCAAACATCTGGCCTCCAGCTAAAGTCTATTTAGCTCCAGATGGATTTTTAAGTCCTCTGCAGAAAGGTTGAGCTGTCCATTCTCTGAGGGTGGTACATCTCCATTGCCAGTCTGATCATCTTCCTGATTGCTGTTTTCTGATGCAGCTGTGACCAAAGCTGCAATCATGTCTGCCTTAGTCAGGTTTCCATGCACCAGTCCCCTAGTCTGGCACATTTCAGCCAGCTGGCTTCTTGTCAACTTTCCATACTCCTCTGCTGACATGCTGCCTGCTCTCCCTGACTAACTAAGCTAACAAAAGAAATAAAACAGTTGTGATGTGAACTCTGAGCATTCACTGTGTGGCTGATTTAAAGTACAAAAACACCTTCAGTGATCACTGTACACAAGCTACAGGAATTCACTCTACCCACACAACTACAAGCCAGTTAGTATTTGCCAACCAATTAATATGTGGTGTGCATATCCCACCACTGCCAAACAATTAATATGTGATACCCATGCACTGTCCCAGCAATCAGGGAGCCTCAGTCCTCACCACAAACACCAGTGAGAGGCGTCCATATAGGGAAAGGATAATAAATACACTCACAATAAAGTACAATTTCCCTTAAGAGCACACAGAGATCACAGGCAGTCTGGGGCTGGTTGCTCCTTTTCTCTCCAGGTCCCAAATAAGACTCCCCACTGGTACAGCTATAGGGTCCAGATCTCAGCCTAGTGGGAAAGCTAAAACCTCCAGCACCCTCTCTGTCCAACCAGTGCTTCGTGTCCCTGCCCAAGTAGCTGACACACACACACACACTTTGAGATAAGATTTTACACAACTACACAAACACTTCTGGGGAAGGCTGGCACAGGTTCTCCAGCTGTGCCCCTTTTACCCAGACTATACGGTAGTACTGGCTGCCATCACCCACTAATATCAGCTACTCAAAGGCCCTTCTGAAAGGGTGTTCAGTTATTACTGTGCAATATTATTATCCAAATGGTAAGTGTGAGGGAACAGTCAAGGGTTATTAGAGTGACTTGTTACAGTATCACTATATACATGCAATGTACTTTAGAGCTTAAATTAATTCTGCATACAACAGCTACAGTTGAAAGGTTTAAAAATATAATAAATTATAAAAACACAAGACAATACTTCTTACTACACAGTGCTAGTCAAGAGTTCAGAGATCACAGAGAAATACTTGAAATAATATTGTAGAAGAGTTCTGACTTCACAAAAAACAAATTAGTCTAATCTTCCTATTTTCTAGCTATATCTAAGAGAAAACACAGTTCTAAATAACTTACATATAGAAACAGGCAGTGCTGGCGATGTTGGATGTTCTCAAGACAAAATGCTCTGAGCTCTCTGATTCTCTCTCTTTAAATTGATAACAGAGAGTTGCTTCACATGACATCATTCTTCACACTTCTCTGGTGCTCCCAGGCTAACAGAAACTACATTTACATTCTTTACACCTAGTCAGAAATGAGAGCAATAAAGGACATTTATACATGCAAATTCTAGCCATTAACTCTGGTCTTAAAACAATAAGCAGGATGCCTCCCTCTAGACATATCAGCTCTGCATTTTGACATCAAAGAATTTACTTATCAGCTTTGTTACAGCAGAGTGCACTGTTGTTACATGTTTGCAGTTCAATATCCAATGCAGTCTTTTCACATTTAAGAGAACAAGCCTGTGGCTTACATTAATATTTACAAATGACAGAATTATCTACAAAATTATATCTGGCTAGGTTGGCAGCCTTCACCAATCTTCACAGCCACTAAAGCTTTTGACAATATGGATCTAAATTTCTTATATCTAACTATGCAATATTTCAACTTCCCTGATTTTATTATTAACACTGTTAGAATGCTTTACAACAACACTTCTACCTCCCTGTACAGCAATAAAACAATGTCTCAACCTATTAAAATTACTAATGGAACTAGACAGGGCTGCCCCCTTTCACCATATCTTTTTAATATTTATCTTGAATCTCTCCTTCTATTCATTAGCCCAAAAAAATCATCATATACCAAGAGTTTTTAACATTGAGATAAAATATTCAGCATTTGCAGATGATTTAAATATTTACTTTGAACTCCCAAATAGTGATCTCCATAAAATTCATAAATTAATAAGTCTCTTTTCCACTCCTGCTAAATATAAACTAAATCCCAGAAAAATCTTCTATTTTCCCATTAAATCCTTGTAAACACCTGGAATCCTACTTCCCCCTGTCTGACATACCTGTTAAATATTCAGTCAAATATCTAGGAATAAACTTTATGCACTCACATCAGGATTTAATGAAAGCTAACTTGAGTAGTGTCTGGGAACAAATCAACAACGACCTATCCAGATGGAAAAATATAAATTTATCCTTACTGTCAAAAACTGCTATTGTTAAAATGAACATTCTCCCCAGGATATTATTTCATCTAAACTCCATAAACTTAAATATACCCCAAAATTGTTTCAGTAAAATGGAAACCACCATCTCAGAATTCCTGTGGTTCCCTAAATCAACCAGAGTCTCTTATAAAAATTAATACTTCCAAAAGAAAAAGGTGGATTGAACCTCCCCGATTTTAGTCTTTACTATAATATAATAAATGCAAGCTGTTTAATCCAAATTGCGAACTATGAACCATTGGTCGATACATGGGTCAAAATCTGGTGCAAGTATATACAATCGCTCAAATTAAACTCTCAATCTATGCATATTTAATGCTTGACAGTGAATACAAATCTAAAATTCTACCTACATTAAAAAATAACAATATCTTTCAATCATTGCTACGTTCTGTTAATCTACCAGATACTCTTCTTGTTCTCCAACCCGAGAAGTAAATATTGTGGGAAGAAATATCCAGGGAATTGTTATGGTTAGGCTTGTATAGGCCCTAGGGCCAATAGCCTAGTACCAACCTATGAACCTATGAATTCACCTAAACCCAAATATAAAAATTAATAATAAAATGATAGACCTATCTAGCCTTCCTATCATTAAAAATGCCACGGTATACCATTCCAAGAACTTTGTTCCTGTTAAAGAACTTTTTAGGGCCCAAGTAGATATGACCCCATGTTAAGACAACTTAATTTATTATTAAAACAAAAATTCACAAACACCAAAATGAGTGAACAAGACGTAACTCTACCACATTCAATTATCAAAACCCTTTCCCTTAGGAACAAAATGATATCTCGTGCCTACAAGCTCCTGATAAACATCAAATATCAACAATCGCTCTTATACTCCAATTACTGGGATGACATTCAAGGTGAAATTCCTACGGAGTCCAAATATGAAGCTATTCAGAATACCCTTAATCTAACCTCTTTCAAGAATTTGATTTATACCCAACTTATGATCAATAATAACTCCTACTATACTCCTACGGTTGTATTAAAATTTGGGTACAACAAAAACCTAACGTGTCTTTTTTGTCCCCTCCAGCATGCAGATTTTACATCTTTTGGAGCTGCAAAAGTATACATAAATTATGGTGCTCTCTTAGAGCTCAACTGGAAAAATGGGGTACGAGAAGACCACCTTTTCCTGGCAAACCACAATCCTGTATATTATTCCTAAACCTATAACAGGTGTTCAGAGACACGTCTTAATAACTGTGTGTGCTCTTCTCAAGTACTTCATAGCTAAGAACTGGGTAAATCCCTCAGTAATCTCTTGGGAGAATGTTAAAACTATGGCAATTAAGTACATATCTGCATATAAATTATGTTCTAACAGTAAAAAGAAAAAAGACTATTTCCAGAAATACTGGTGCAGTCATACAACAATGACTACTATTAACAGAATGTGCGAAGACCTTTGTGTTCGTACTTTTCAGTCCTATAACAAATTAATGCTGATGATTATCTGTTGTCAGTCACACTAGTATGATGTTCCTTTACACATTTGTTAAGGCATCCGAGTTGTAAATAGTGGTAAATATTGTGAATAGTGTTCTCTCACAATCCCTTTTTCTTCTTTATTCTACTCATTAATCAAACTTACATTCTTTCCTGTAACTATTGCTAATTCTCCTGTTAAGTATGGATAAGTTATATTTTTTTTCTTGTATCACATTAGTTTCTTATAAGGGGGGGTATTTTCACTACTTTCTGTCCCTAAGGTTCATGTCTTTGATACAGCTATCCTGAGTGTTTAGGATAGAAGTATTTCCTTTATCACCTTTTGTTTTTATTTTTTATTTTCTTTTTAATTGCCCTGCTGTGATGGAATATGTCTGCTTGTTACATGGTTGCAATCCTTTTGTATAGCAAGACTGATAATTGTATATACTGTATTACGTTGTGGCTTGATATGTTTCTTTTTTTCTGTTATAACTCTTGCAAAACTAATAAAAATTATATTTGAAAAAAAAAGAAAGAAAATAGAAAAAGTCACATGAAACCGTGTGGTCTCGCCTCCTGCAAGGCAAAGAGTAGCTTGGTGCATTGCCAGTCTCAAATGACAGGGAGGAGTGGGAGCGGTTAAGTGTTCTAGACCCTGGTAATAGAAGTAGGTTGTTGGGACATGCCACCTCACTGGTAAGAAATGAGTTAGAACTTGTGTGGGATGTTGAAAAGTACTAGCTAGACTTACTTGTTACTTTTAGACATAGCTTTGGTTCTGGCACCAGACTTTTTCAGGCATGGTTGGCTTACCTCTCAACTGTCCAGGTTTTCGCAGACTGTAAAGATTTTTGCCTTATATTTTTGGTCTGTTCCTCATAAAATCTGCATTTTTCTGGCAAATCATTGAGGATTGACATCGCTAAGTAATAATAAATAATTTGAGTGTCAGACTTCATATCCTTCAGAAAATACACAATAATGCAAAACCTGTTATTGTAGCAACTTTCTAAGTTCATAGGAGTAATATTTAAAATCCGTCCCTATTTTTGTGCCTTTGTCGTCCCCCCCATTATTTTTGGCTTTGTCCAGATTTCTTGCTCTGAGAAGTTGAGAAGTATAATGGTCGGTCTCTTGTTATAACTCATGTAAGCCTAAAACATATATTTTATATATTACCAGTTCACACCCATAGCTCCTTATAACATCCATATCTTTTTTTTTTTTTTTTTCGTCTGGCACTTTAACAAAGTGAACTACTAGCTGCTAATAAGCAATATTATAAAAGGCAATGAGTTTTTAACGAAGTGACACTGTTTGTTTGTGTCTTTCGGCTTTTCCCGGTTAGGGGTCGCCACAGTGGAACTCCGGTCCGCTAATGACTGGTAGTTGATTTTTATGTGCGGAGTTACCAGCCCTGACGCACAACCTTCAACGAAGGTACGCCCATTCACGCATGTCTCCACGGAGAAGACGCTCTAGCTGAGAATCGAACCGGACAGCGTCTTACTGTGAGGCGACACTACCACCGCGGATTTTTAACAAACTGTTAATCTAGGATGTCCTTCAGTAGAGAAATTAATAATTGTTTGCCACTTATTATTTATGTTTTCATATTTATCTTCTTTTCATAACTGAGAGTCCTACATATTATTGAGGGGTATAGTGTAGGGTGACCAAATCATGAACTGGAAAAAACGGGACACACCCAAGGAGGGTTTGGGAGATACCCTCCAGATAAAGAGGGGTCCAGGGAGCCTCCGTCGGAAACTATTTATTGAAATATGCTCATTTTAACTATTTTGAGACCTAGAAATCTTTTTAAATTTACCTTCACTTTTGTAATCTAATTTAAACACTGAGGCATATCATAAACAAAAACAATAATTTTGCAGTGAATACTTATTTATACATATTTTACAACATAATACAACACAACAAATTAAATTTCACTAGTCTAGGATTTAAATTGAGGATATTTGGCTGTTGTCCCAGCCATTGTTAAAACCTCCTTCTTATCTAATATAAACTTGTAAAAACTATAACAGTCCATTTCGAAATTGTAGAGAACTTGCAGGATTGCAGAAAGAGTCTCCACTCTCATCTTGTTTCTTTCGTCCGTCCATTGAATGTTCATGAGCGAAAAGATTCTTTCAGTATTACCATTATGGGCAGGGATCGCAAACACATATTGGCATATCTTCAAAAATTCAGAGTTCTGTTCTGGCCTAGTATGGGTTTTGAAAAAACAAACCCACTTTTCGTGACACTGAGGTGTTTTTTTATCTTCATCAGTCCACTCTTTAATATTTTCACTTACAAAATCCGCTAACGATGCCAGTTGATCAAATAGCAAAGTATCATTTATTTCAATACTTTTTTCGTTGAAGTAACAAATAGTTTCTTCAATTTGTTCCCAACTGGGGATGTCCTTCAAAAGCATCCATTTGAATTTTGAGAAGGTAGAGAATGGTACACTCCATTTTTTAAGATATTGTAGGCAGGTTTCATAAAACTCGTTAACTTCATTTTTGAAGTTAATTTCGTCTTGTTGCGTAATATTGGCCCGTTTAAGAATGGATTTTACACTAAATGATAAAAACTGTTCCTCTTTTCTTCTGGTCAAAGCTTTGAGAGTACATTCCAATACATCATTGACTTCCATAACACTTTTTGTACTTCCTTCAATCTTTTTAATTCCTTGGTGAAAAATACTGAGTTGGCTATGGATAAACCATAGGTATGCCTCACTTAAAGGATTATTAAAAAATGTTAACAGAATCTTTGGAGCTTTTTCCTCGTTTAAAAAGAAATCCTTTAAAGCATTAAACAGCTTTAAAATTCATTTTGTTGCAGGCATCAAAGACAGCCAACGAGTTTTTGAATACGCCAAAATAGTGCCAAATTCGACGTCGACCATTTCACAAAATTCTTTTAGCCTCCCTGTTCGCACCGTGTATATAGAAAAATAAGAGATGAGTTTGACAACAATACCTTCAATGTCGCAGCTTAATCTATCAGTTGCTGCACATATGCAGTTATGTAGTACATGTGCAGGACAACCCACACCTTCAATACCACCATGTAAATTAGTTGTTAATTTTGTAAATACATTGTTTTTTCCCACTCTGTTCAAACCACCAAAATTTGTGTTGGTATTGTCATCACAAAACGCAATACAACTGTTTTTATTTAACTTGAATTCATCAATACAGTTCAAGCAGAAACTAGATATCTCATCTGACGTTTCACATGGCAAGGAAGCTACTTTCAGTAACTTTGACTTTATCCCTTCATTTATGTCAAAAAACTGAACTACAAAAGGAAACATTGTTATAACCTTGTGATTACTTGCATCAGTTGAAATGCCATAAAAAGGGGATTTATTTATCTCTTCAATGCTAATTTTCATGCTGAATGGAGCTAAAACACCAGTTATCAGGGCTGATTGCTTTGTTCTGGCAGAGCTAAACTTTAATGCAATTGATGAGTCACTAAACATAATGCTGTTTAACTTGTTGACACAGTCATTTGACCTAAAGTTGTGAGGGTGCTTTACCGTATGGTAGGCCTGAGTTAGTTCAGCAGCTCTAACTTTCGTTTCTTCATTAGAATCGTGTTTTATAAAATAATTGTTAAGAGACATACTGCTACTTGGGGCACTCAGTCTGTTCCTATGTTTCACTGATGTGATGTGTTGTTTTATATCTGAACGTCCACCATGACCAATACTAAAAACACTATTGCAAACTGTGCACTCGGCTTCACTGTCATAGCGTCCCTTTTTAATATAGTTCCACTCTTTGGAATACTCCTCCATAAACTTACATTGACACTTGGGCATAATTATTGTCTATATGAGACGATAATATAAAATTAAAGAATAAAGTTCAACACCCAAAACAAACACCTGTCACTCTGACACGAACAGGCCGGCAGGGATCACACATAAGACTAACACATTACACACTGCTACAGGTCTGTCTATATGGCTATGCTTACTTCTAAATGTTTGTAGCACTTAGACTAGAAGTGCTTAGCGGAGCCCCTGACTTGATATTTGCTGGGGGCCCCCAAAATGTTAGCACCGGCCCCAGTTATACTTTATTGTCTTTGCCCTTCAACTACAGTGTACCTTTTTACGTTCTCCATTGTAGAGTTCCTTTGGCCATCTCTTCCTTGCTCTATGTTCGCTTTAAATAATCGCGCGCGTCCAGTAGCCATAGCAACAAGGTCTCATGTTCTTTACACTACTCAAAAGTCTAAAAAAATGAAAAATATTAAAACAAGATCAGTTTCGCATACAGACTGACCTTAAAGTTATCAAATTTACATACATAAAAATACGCAGTTGGTATCGCCAACTAAGTTTCACATAACACTCCAAAACCCCAAATTACATATTTTAAAAAAGTAGCTTTCAAGAAATTGTGAAACATCTGATATGTCACTGTAAAATATATTTTTCAAACTTTCCTTCAGATACCATTCATTTCAAATAATTGCAACAACACACATACTCACCTTCTTCACCACCGTTTATCTACCATAACCTGCCAATCAAAACAATGAGGTGGGATTTAGTTTACTTGACACACACTTTACAAAAGGGGAGGATGTGCTACCGCTTTTCGCGATGCATTGTTGGTATTGCAGTTTTTAACTGCTCATTTCATCATATTAGCTACGGAAATAGAGCTGTAGTCTCTGCAGCAAAGGAAATAGTAAAAATGCGGTGTGACGCAATATTGACAATGTGACATTGACAACTTCAGTTATGTTGAGTTTCGATTTTTATTATCAATATTTATTGTGTGCTGTGTGGTAAATGAAGGAAACGTATATCACAAGTGTGTATGGTGGAAGAAGCCACTTTTTTATTCTTAAAATGACCTGCTTTTGTCTTAGAAAAGTTCAATGGGCACTTCAACCCCTTATATACAGATGTTGCGGTTGACATGTAGAATATGCTTATGTACACAATCTTTCTCACCACTATCAGTTGGTTCGTCATCATCATCATCAATGAGGAGTAATAATGGTTTGAAAACTTGTGTTGAGGCACTTGTGGGTTCGGGTATATGGAGGGACAGCACCAGTCTGCATTTTATTACGAAGCGCAGCATTTACACACCCACTCAAAATTATACGCAAAAGAGAACGAGCATAGTGGGCAGCAAGTATCTGTATGGAAAATAGCTGCTCCTCCCTCATCTGTTACTCAGAAAGGTAAACAGAAAATACATGTTTATTTTTGCAAGCTTTTCAGAAGTAGCCAAAATATTACTTGAAGTTATATAATTAGGAAGTTTTAGTGATTTGATAGAAACGGGACATTTAGGCATCCCGAGAGACTTTTTCGGGACATCGGGTACGATCGCGAAATAAACGGGACAATCACTTTTTTACGGGACGTTTGGTCACCCTAGTATAGTGTGAAATGCCATGGTGGGACACAGGAAAATTCACTGTCAATTACCATTTATATCGTATTGTACTATAGATAGTGCTAGTTGTTTGTTACTAATTATGAAGATAAGCATTATTTCCATATGTACTTAGTATTTCAAAACACAAGTGACTTACAAACAGTTGCATGGCATCAGGTGAAACCTTAGATATTGTTGAAGAAACTGTCATTTATATTTGCACTGTTGTATATTTTGAAAGATATTCAGTATTATTCGTATTGATAATTATATAATTAAGCATATGTTTTCATATTTCTGTAAATATCTCTATGAACACGGACTTAGAGAGGAATTTCTTGCTGCCCTGTGAAAACTAATGTTTGGTTAATAAAAGTAGTTTATATATGTGTAGGTTGTACAGTTTTCAAGATTTGACAGTTTGTGAATGTGTAGCAAAAAATACAATTAGAGGTTTGCTTGCATTATATTGTATTATATTATATTATAGTATAATATAGTATAGTATTTATGAAAAGATTAACAAAATGACTGTTACCACTGTAAAGCACTTTGTACTGATAACATTGCTATTTGTTCAGTTTCAATAGCTTGTGTTGTTTGCAAAATATCTACATGTGTTTATTTTATGCTTTTCAAATTGGTTTTCCAAAAAATGCTCTGGAATGCCAGGATGTGTATAGGCTGCTGTACGTGTGACATTCCACATCAGATAGGTGTTAATGAAATAATCTGGGTGAAGGAGATACTCAGCGAGACCCCAGCTGAGTGTTTCAGTTGAGGTTTATACCAGTAAACATGGGAATCATCTCAGTATGACTGTAGCTTACAAAAAAGGAAAACATCCAGTGTTGTGTGCATATGCACCTGCTGTTCGTGGTGTTTATGAGTGCCATGACTGATAAGATGCTATCCTATTCTGTAGTTCTCTGGGAAGACTTCATCACTTAAATGCAGAATGGAGGAGATAATCTGGAAGGATATAATAGAGAGAAGCCACTTGCCTGATCCAAACTTAAATGATAAATTGATGCTACATTTCTTAGTTCATCATGAATTGTGCATAACAAATATTGTGCTGAAACAGGTTCACTTTATAAACTCGAAATACTGAAATGTCAAATTTCAGTATTTCGAGACTATAAAGTCGAGTGTTCAGAATGGCGAAGTGCATAACCGCAAATCTGAATATTTCAAATTTGTGGTTATGCTTTAATGGTACGTGACGTGAAATGTGTTGTATGGATGGTTTCCTGTGTAGTATGTGGATTTAGGTGCAATTTAAGATAAGTGCCTAATTTATAAGGGTTTTGGGTAGGTGTGTGTGTGTATGTGAGTGTGTTTGGAAGTTGTACATGTGAGTTAGGGTAGGCAGGTAAAAGTGTCAGTGTTTAAATGTTGAATGTGGTGGTGTTTGTATATATATGATGTGTGTCTTCAAGTAAATGTAGAATGTCTGGTTGTGAGTTTGCTGTCTTTTTCTGTTTGGTGCAATCTCAGAGTTAGAATATATAAGTGGGGGGGGTGCAGGGTGGCTTGCCCCCCCTGCTTATTTCTAGTGTAGGTTTGTTAGTTTGTATTGTTATGTTTGTTTGTTTGTTTTTATTTTTGTAGTGTGGATAGTTTGGTGTTTGTGTAGTGTGGTATGTGGTGTGTTGACCTTCGCGATTTTAAATTTTGTGGTTTTGGAGTTTCGGTGTTGTTTAGATTCAACTTTATAGTCTCGAAATACTGAAATTCGATGTTTCAGTATTTCGAGATTATAAAGTGAATCAGCTGAAACACATGGGTGCTCGTATGAATTCTTTTTGTAACAGAGCCATTAATTCAGGAGGATCACTATTGATTACTTCCTGGCTTCAAAATAATGGATTTCGGCATTTGTCCTTGCATAAATGTTAGAGGCACCATTGAAGTGTTCCTTTGCATTTTACATGTGTTTTGTGGCTCTGACAAACACATCTGACTGAGTACTAGGATTGCCAACTGCCCTGTTTTTCCCAGGATGTCCTGAATTTGGCCATCTGTGTCCTGGGAAGGACCTTCCCAGGACCCCATATGTCCTGTTTTTTGGCACAGCTTAGCACAAGTTACTATAACTTACTAATTTTTCTCATAATCACTGTTTAAGTGATGTGTGGTAAGTCAAGTGGTATCAATATCGGGACTGTGTGTGCCTGCCCACACCATCTCGCCCTATTAGACCTTAATACCCACAGCAATTTGCCGACAACCCTACAGGCCTGTTCGTCACTCATGCATGCTGTTCCTTTACAAAATTACAACTGAGCCTGTTATGGAGGAGCCTGGCCTGCTGGCCGGTGTTCTTACTCACCAGCACAACAACCTGTCAGTAGCATTGCTAACTTGTGCCAATGAAGTGAATAACAGTGCAATAATCGACATATTATATTATCCACTTATAATGCTGTTTACTTGAAAAAAATGTAAAACCAGCAAAAGACTAAAGGCAGCCAGCCCAGTCGTAATAATCTGAGATGCAGTAGCGCATCTGCACCGTGACTATCCAGATCCAGAGCCTGTTTATTTAGCAGAATATTTCTGCGGTGTGATGATGCTTGGGGCTCCCGTACAGAGTAACTGTTCCTAGTTGTAACCCTCAGTGATGTGAAGTCCACCACAGAAACTGAGCACTCAGTTTGCAGAAAGGTAAGGTAGTAATGTGTAAACGCATTGCTCTGCCTATAGAGTCATACATATACATGCGTGTGACATAAAGCATATAAGGTTAACACAGCTTTCTGGAGAAGTAGTCAAGGGTAGCCGGGTAGGGGATTTGTGGGTTGAAGATACAGCATATTAAGCAAGTGTTTCCATTAACTTGCTGGTGTCAAAACTGCTTAATTGTTTTCTTCCGTTTGTACTGCGTGTCCTAAGGATGGAAGTGTGCCAGACATTAACCTCAGGTTCTCACCCAAGTTGCTAAACATATGTGCTCAGCAGAAAACACTAGTCTTTATTTTTAACTTGGCCAGAGCGGGTGTGGAAAAAAATAAAGTCATCGCACTCGCACCTCATTGTACAGTGTAGCACGGGAAACTTGATTTGCATTTGACTCCGTTATTTTTACATAGTTTCTTTTTTTTTTTCAATTTATTATTTATTATTTTTGCAGACAAAAACTGCTCAGCCTAGAAGAAACATCTGCAAGCTCACTTGCAGCAATGGTCATCCTGACAGCATTGAAACAGTCAGCAAGCAATTATTTCATTATTATGCATTTATTTACGCGTTTGGTTATTTATTAAATATACAAACCTGGTTAACAATGAGTTATTTTTTGACTGCACCTGCACCTTCTGTACTGACTGCGGTGGTGGTGCTGCAGTAGCGTTGTCGCCTCACAGTAAGACATTGTCCTGTTCGATTCTCAGCTAGAGCGTTTTCTGTGTGGAGACATGTGTGAATAGGCGTACCTTCATTGAAGCTTGTGCGTCAGGGCCGGCAACTTGGCCCGGAAAAATCTACTGCCAATCATTAGCGGACCGGAGTTCCGCTGTGGCAACCCCTAACCGGGAAAAGCCAAAAGATACAGCAAGATACAACAACCTGCACCTTCTGTACTAAAGTTACTTGTTTTCATATGAAGGTAATTTGTATTCATACATATTTGCCACTTTTTAAGTTGTCAAGGCTAAGTTCTTATTGCTAACCAACTGTCTGCATCACAGATTTTTAAGTTAGAAAAAATTGCCTTCATAATCGCTATAGCGAGGGGTACAGAGCTACCTTGAGTGAAGTTTATTTTTTGCCTCCAAATCAGAACTAATCTACTAGGTGATTCGGTTTTGTGCACAGTTTTAGTGTTTTTTTTTTTCCCCAAAACGTGTCCACAGTATTATGCTTGTGTGTGTGTTATTATATCATTATCTTCCAAAATTAGATGTTTTATTAGGATATATTGGGTCATCAGGTGACTGTGTGTGTATGAATTGTTGTAACGAGGCTGACTGAAAATTGTACCATTAGTCCAGATGTACTCTAAAAGGGCGTGTTAATGCCTATAGGGATCTGAATTTGCAATGGGGATAGCAGAAGCAGATTCGATTGTGCACTGAACATAAGATCTGGACCAGACTGCTTTGTAAAAACCCGAATGTTCTCTTAGGCACACAAATGCGCATTTGTGTTAAACACATTATAACAGGGTGACACTGTCATGTTGTGTCTGGCTGAGCAGGCATTCCATTGATGCCACAAATAAGTTTACAGTAGTTGGAGAAAGGCAGCCCTGGGAAAGCTCATTGACTAGAAAGTAGAACCCATGTTGTAGTCTGAAGCAACATTTTTCCATAGCAGTCACACAATCAGATATTGTTAGCTTATCTACTTGGGGGTTCACTGGAAATGGATACAAGTTATTATGCAACTGAAGGTAGTGTGAGTAGCACAGAAACTGATGGAGAATGTAATGATTTGCCAAACACTCCTCCACCTAAAAAGAAAGCAAAGAGGTTGTCACGGTATCGTCAAGAATGGCAGACAGAATTTTCCTGGTATGAAAAAGTTCACGACAATGTCTTCACAGCTCGATGCACATTGTGTAAGAAGGAGGTTTCGGTTGCTTATGGTGGCAAAGGTGACATAGTAAATCACAGCCGTTCGAAAAGTCATCAGGAAGCTCAGATTGCTGCAAACACTGCTGCCATTGACATTTTTTATAAGAAGAAGTCAACGACAGTAACAGGAATTGACAAGCAGGCAATGGTTGCAGAACTCGTGCGTGTTTACTACACTGTAAGTCACCACATTTCCTACAACACTGCTGACTGTGGCACTAAACTGGACCACTTGTTATATCAAGACTCAGCTACTGCTAAAAAGACAGCGTGTGGTCGCATGAAAGCAGAAGCACTGGTGACTGATGTCCTTGGCCCAAAGTCAGTGGGGTCCATTATGAAAGACATTACTGGTGACAATTCTATTCAATATTCTGTGTCAACTGATGCATCTAATCTCAAGAACAGAAAAATGTTTCCTGTCTGCATTCAATATTTTACTGTTGAAACTGGTTTAAGTAAAAAGCTTTTAGACTTTGGTGAGCTACCTCTGTCACAGACATGCTAGTTAAAGTTCTTTCAGATAATGGCCTTGAAATTGCATGCATGTCTTCTTATTCAGCTGAAAACACAACTGTGAACTATGGTGCAAAGCAGTCTGTGTGTACTGAGCTGTTGAAAAGAAATAGTAATATTATGAAGACAAACTGCAATGCTCATATGATACACAATGCCTTGAAAAAACTAATTGATGAACTTGATTGGGATGTAGAAACAATGGTTACCAGCATTTACAGTCATTCCAGTGTATCTGCTAATAGGAGAGCCCAGTTGCAAAATTGTTTTGACTTTATATACTTAGAATATCATGAGTTGTTGAGGCATGTACCAACAAGATGGTTGTTTCTGGGTCCAGCTATTGACAGATTACTTGATTCATGGACTACCATTGTGTCCTACTTTATGTCTCTTGGTGAAGACTGCCCAAAGAGAGTTTTTATGCATCTGGGAATAGAAAATAATATGCATGATTGTGAAGCAGTAGAGACAAACATTAAAAAAGCATACTTATGTTTTGTCCGGAACATATGCAGTGTGTTTGAGGTGTTGGTCCAGAAAGTGGAGAGGGAAGATTTTACATTGCTTGAGCTCTTGCCTGTACTGCAGCTGAAAACTAAAATCGAGTCATGCATAACTGATACATTTTTTGGACACAAAGCACAAACTATACTTGAGAATGAGGACATGGAACCTCATACACTGCGTCTGCAACAAAATTTTTTGGCAGCTCTAGAAAAGTTTTTAGCATATCTGAACAAATGGTTTAATTTCTCAGATGGCAGCATTGCGAGTGTGATGCATCAAATATCTCTAAATACAGAAGTAGCATTTCAGTCCTTTCAAAATCCAAGCACTGTCATGGGCTTGGCAACAAAGGACATCGATTTAGACGTGCGTTATGATGCGTTTTGTGCAGCAAGGCATGCTTTATCCAATATTGTTGCTAATTCAACTGCTACTTCATGCACTAAATGGCAGGAATTTTTTGCAAGTGCCCGTGATAGTGCAGCTTTTCTAACGAACATGTTTAAGATTGTATCAGCCACATTGTCATTACCAGGCAGCAATGCCTTCCCTGAGAGGGTGTTTTCTTTAATGAATGCAAAGTGGCGTGCAGACCGAAACAAGGCCACTCTAGCACTAATCAAAGCAGAACTGCAAGTTTTCCTTAACTACAACATGAGCTGCAGTAATTTCTATCAGTTTGTTTTGAAAGATGACAAATTGATTTCAACAGCAGCTGGCAGTGAAAAGTACAAATGGAAACGTATTGCTCAGCTTGAGCAGTCTGCTTCTTCCATGAGTACTTTAACAGCTCAGGGTCAGCCTGCTCTGGATTCACGTGAGGTAGACATTCAACTTCAATCAAAGTAATTAGTTAGTTCGACTGACATTGAATAACGTTTGTATTGTATTGACTATATCTTTTGCTTACACCTCGATGTTACTGCTGCATTGTTTTTTTGCTGTTTTCCAGCGTGAAAGATTATTAGCAATTTAGCAGTTAGCCTAACTGTCTGTGTGGGCTGGCTACTTGAAAATAACAGTTTTGAGCTAAAAATTCTTGCATTCAAGTGTTGTGTTTTTGGGGCTCAAAATGCACCAAAACTCACCTACGTGCATCTGTTGTTTAAAAAAAAATTCTGGGGGTTAAACACACCCGTACCCCCAGGGGGAGCCTGGGAGGGGAACGGAAGGAGGGAGGGGAGGTAAGGGAGAGGAAGGGATGAGTCACAGGGGTCAAGGAGCAGGAAAAGATGCATCCTGGATTTTAATTGTGAAAAGTTGGCAACGCTACGGAATGTCTTTTTTGGAGGTACTACAACAATATGAGGACCCAGAGCCACAGCTGCATGCCCCTTTGGCTCCTGTGTTTGAGAAGCAAGAGTTGTCTCCCCATTCTTGGCATTAAATTAAATACATTCAAGGTTGGCAGAGGAGATTGATTATGAAGCATCACTTTCTCATAGCTAAGAAGCAAAACATCAAAAAAGTAATATCCAAACCTGATAAAATTCATTGTGTCAGCAAAGAGTTGTGTAAAATAGTAAAAAAATTAATTTGCTCTTGCAAGCAAGCTCTTCTCCTTCATCTACTCATGTAAGGAAATTGCTGACACTCCCCCAAACTCTAAAAATATAGTACCTCAAAGTCACACAAACTTTTCTCTCTCTGTCTCTCTCGTCTCTCTCTCTCTTTCCAAGTTATGCAAGCTCACAGCAAAACACTGCCACAACAACAATCCAACCTCCAATGTATTAAAATGTCAGCTATGCAGGTACTGCATAGTATGGTTCCCCCATATCTTAAGGAGTTATCGCTGCTCTGTTGTCCAGTCTGTGCATGTGTGTGTGTGTGTGTGTGTGTGTGTGTGTGTGTGTGTGTGTGTGTGTGTGTGTGTGTGTGTGTTTCAGATAACATGAAAACTCTTATACCATTGGGTTAGGAAACAAGTTCACTACTCATCACAAAATCAAGTATTTCAGTCCCACAGTACAACATGGGTGGCAAAGTGATAAGATGCCTGCCTGTTCCAGGTTTCAGGGTGCAGTCCTGATCTCCATCTACTGTTTGTGTGGAATGTTAATGTTCTCCCTGTTATTCTGGTTACTTTGGTTTCCTGCTACCAAACAAAAGCGTATTGGCTGGTTGGCCACACTTAATTTTCTTTGAAAAGATGCATTCAAAACACTGTTAGTATAAGGTTCTGTGTGACCATACTTATCATCTAATCATTTCTACAAACCTTGTTGATGAAAAATGAAAGAATGCAACATAGTACACCCAGTAAATAGATTATATTTACCCTTCCCTTGTGCCCCTGGCCATGGCTGAAAAGGATTTCAGAAGAAGCAGTTCAGGTACCCATATTAACAAATAAATAAAAAGACCTTTCAAGAGTGACTCAAACCAGGCCACCACATATTATGTTTTTACATTTTTTTTGTTTCTTTCTTTTTTCAGATTTCACTAACTGTTGTGTAAATGTGTATAGTCTTTTTTCCTTATTGGAGTTAAACTGCAGTGCTTGGGTAGGGTTTTGATTGTTTAGCAACATTGATAATGCACATAGCATGGTAATAAACTGTTTAATGACATGCAAAGGGCGAAGATAAAAAAATAATCTGCATTCTTTGCCAATCTCTTTTCTGAGCCATAGGCATTTATTACTATACCCCTTTGTTAGTGTACATTGTTAGGATAAATTTTATGCATATCTGACAACGTGGTTTCTGCGGTCTAGTCTTTGTGCTTTTGTTGATAAGTAGGTGGTTGTGCTTGGTAAGCACTCATCCCTCCACCATGACAGTATGATGGATTAGGCTGTCACCTTAAAAAACATCCCAGTGAAATGTAAACAGAGGACAGTGGATGAGTAGATTTGTTAATGGGTAGCCGTTAGTGTTGTGTTTATTGTTATGCACCATGACTGTATGGCAGATTAGCCTAATACACAAAAAAAGTATTTATTACAGTTAGATGTATTGTAAGGTCTATTTTAGTACATTTTTCTTAATCAGTGTCTTTTGAAGAATCACCTGCATTGGGAAAGGATGGTGCTGACCCCCATAAGGGACTCACGGAAACAGATAGCTGGTGCCAGAGCCATGGCCTGAAGTTAAAATGTATAGTCATAAAAACAAGGTAAGCTACCATATAGGTGGCAATCCACTAAGCACAGAAGAGGTTATCAGGGACCTGGGGACCCAGGTTGACAGTTTGACACTCACATTGCTAAAGTGGTTAGAAAGACCTTCTACATTGCCCACCTGATCATGAAGGATTCACATCCAGATCTAGTGAGGTCATTGTTCCCCTACTCTTCACTTATCAGACCAATGATCTCACCCGACATCTGCAGCAATTGGAGAGACCCAAAGTTCCTCACCAAAAGGATAAAGGACTCCAAAATCTGTCATATGCTGCCAGATTGAAGAAACTCCAGCTCTATTCAGTAGGTGACATGTGCCTGACATACAAGGCCATGTCCAACCGAATTAATGGACATGCTCCACCTCAAAAATCCAAATCCACCAAAACCACTAGAGCGATATAAATAGGGCGTGCTGGAGGATAGATTTTATCACCAGAGACTCCCTATGCTGTGGAATAAAATCCCGGTCCATGTGAGGCAGAGCACCTCGCTGACTCTGTTCAAGAGAAATCTAGACCTGTGGATGGGAGATCGGGTTTACCCGAATCATCTCTGGGTCACTGCTGGACAGAGGCACAACAAACTAATGGGCACAGTATTTTTCATATGCTAGGCTTATAAATGCCTTAGGGCAGTTAGCCTAGTATAAACCTATGAACCTATGAACCTATAATGGCACATTATTTTCTTCTAAGGGAAGCAGTTTCTCTATTTACCACTACTGACTGGTAAGATGGTAGAAGGTGACTTGCTCTGGTTCCCAAATCTGAATCTTTTTTTTGTCATTTATTTTTCTACCGTAGAACCAAAGACTTTCAGAAGTTCTATGTAAAATGCATCTGAATATGGCTTACAGCAGTAGTGAGAGGTGGGACTGCATGCAATGCAAAGTAGCCATTCCTCTCTCCCTGGCACTGCATGTCATTAATTGTTATGGCAGTTTTAATTCTAGAGCCAGTTAACAATTTGAGGAGTGGCAGTAAATCCAACCTAATTGTAAAGGCAGTGACACTTCAGTTGGGCAAGTACCTCACACAAATACTGTTATCTAAATGCACTGGCTAAGGCCAAGAACACTGTGTCAGTTGAACTGGATAACATACCTGGTTGCCTACTGACTAGCCTGGAACATGGATTTTCAGACCCCTACAGAGCGTGTTCAACATTAGCATCAAAACAGGCTTTGTGCTGGATGAAAAGAGGACAGCAACAGCCATTCTCTTCCACCATGATGAGGCTACAACAGACCCAGGTAATTACAGACCCATAAACCTAACTGATAGATATTGTGTAAATTAAAATGCTTTGCCCCAATATACTGTGTGTACAGTGAAAGGAAATGTACAAGGCCAAACAGCCGTTTTCAAAATAATATGGCTTGCTTTGCAAGAACAGTCATGTTCAGCTTAGCTATTAGTGGGCATTACTGTAAATATACCCTGTTATAGAAAAAAAGGAAGTCGACTTTCTTGGCTTTCAGATGCAGAATTAAATAAATAAAATGCAGACAGGTCAAGTGACGCAAAGATGATGTGGAGAGACTTTTGTGAAGTCTTCAGATACAGCTAGGACCAAAAAAGGGCATGAAATAACCATGGACTTTTTCATGACACAGACAGAAACAAGAAGTACAAGTCACAAGGACTTTAAAAATAACATTGGTTGAAAAGAGTATATAAACTGGACAGTATGTTTCATTCAGTGGTGACGTTTAGACTTAGTGTGCTTTAGTCTACTCATCTGTCTAGCTGTGTTATAATAGAATTGAAATAGCTCTGACAGAATTAACTGTTTGGCAAGAATTTGTTCTGAGACAAATAAAGTATAACAGATACAGTAGTATGGAGTTTGTCTGTTCGCTTTTGGACATTTTCTTCAGAGGCAAAATAAAGACCTCTGCTTGACATTTCTTCAGAAAAGAAAGAGATACATTTCTTCAGTGGCAAGCCTTGGCCAGTGACTGTGACCATATATCTGTTACCAGCAGTTAATATTACAGAGGGATCCCTACTACTTACTACGTTAGTTCAAAAGACTGACAGTTCCAGTGCTTTAACAGAGAAACAGTTCCAGTACTTCGTTGGTGGACACAGAGCACCGTCGTGGAAGCTGTCCTGCGTCGGACCACCTACAATTTGTCTGTAGAGAAACACCGTCCTTTTCCAGATTGACTTCAGCCTGATCACCTGCTTGTCTTCTGCAAAAATTACTTTACTTTCTTCACAGTTATAACATGGATGCAAGTACAGACAGTTAACTTTACAGTGCCCACATATTGTATATATAAATTTACATGGTTTAAACCTTCTGTGTCAGACATAAAATGTAAATCTGAAATGTTTGATGTCCAGACATTAGATAACAGTTGATCTGAAGTAGGCACTTCATTTGTCAGCAACCTTTGGGATCCGGATCTGATCTCGGATCTGAGCCGGCAACTTCTACCACAGCATAGATCCAAGCTCCTAGCTCCTCCCTTTACTCATAATCCCCTGCCATCCCTGACTGACCTCAGATCTAGTTTGCCGCGCTTCAAGCTACAAGCTAGGTTCCTGAGCTCCGCCTTTATCGTAAACTTTGTGAGGAAAAATTTTTCCTTTTTTTTTTATTTCTCTTTCAGTGTGAGTGAGAGTGATTTGTTAGGTTCCCCTATAGCCCTCTTTATCTTTTTTAAACAAATTTTTAAATTTGTGGTACCTTTCTCCTCCCTGCCCTCGCTGGTTGTAGTGTGTGTGTGTGGTGTGTGTAGGGGCCTAGTGAGTGTGGTTTCCTTTATTTAAGATGTCAGAGGCCCCTAAGGCCACTTTTTCTAAGTGCACCGAGTGTGGCCACAAGCTTTCACCGGCGGATGGCCACACTCGGTGCGTTAGGTGCCTTGGGGTTGAACACCTCTCATCTGGATGCGTGATCTGCGCGGCGTTCAACCCCAGGGCACTTAAGGACCGGAGGTCGAAGCTGATTCTGGCGGGCCTTTTGCCCCCAGATCCGGCTCCGGCCTCCGGTACTTCTGTGGCCACTACCCAGCCTTCGGTGGCAGCCACTCCTGCCTCCCTCCCTCCAGTCGGGACTCAACCTCCCGCTTCGGCCCCGGAGGGGAGGGAGGCCAGGAAAGACAAGCGGAAGGAGAAGCACCATAAGTGGCGGGCCGAGGACTCCTCCTCGGCCCCCGCCAAACGGGCTTCTCCTTCCAGGGCTTCTGGATCGCCTCCTCCTCGGCTCCGGTCCCCTTGCTTCTCACCGGGACCCGAGGAGGAGATGACCCGGTCCCCGTCGAGGTCATCGAGGCGGCACTCCAGGCCTGCCTCGGTGGCCTCTTCGAGGTCCACTTATAGCCTTTCTGATGCAGACATGGATCGGATGATGAGGAGATTCATCCAGGCCCAGCTGCAGATGGGAGTGCTCTTGCCTCCCCCCCTCCGGGGGGAGCTCGACCCCATTCTTTGCTCCAATCGCTCCTTCTCCAACCCGTTTTCCAGGTTCGGAGCCAAGCAGTGTTGGATTCGGGGGTAGGTCGAAGCCGACAGTGCTGGGCACTTCGGCTCCGACTGTTCCCTCGAGTTTGTCGGATCTGACCTCTCGGAGCCGTGGGCCGAGCTTCGGATCCGAGGGATTCAGTGTGCCTTCGGCTCCGACCCGGTCGGAGCACACGGGTCCTTCGGATCCGATGGTCTCGGCCCCGGGTCCGGTTCCCGCTTCGGATCTGAGTGGAAGTCGGCTCTCGGATCCGAGAGAGAGCGGCTCCCCCTCGGCTTTTGTTGTGGTGGAGAGGGCACTGTTGAGTGCATCCGGGCCTCCGGTCCTGGCTTCGGCTCCCCCCTGCACTCCCTCTCAGCAGGTCCCAGGCTCCCATCACCAGGCCCTTGGGGCAGCCTGCTTCAGCGCCTCTGGGTGTTCCTTCGGAACATGACATTGCTGGTGAGACTTCCTCGGACAGCCCCCCCCGAGGAGGTTCCTCACAAGTCTAAGTGTAAGAGGAGGCACGTGGACTCCCCCCGAGTCCCTTACGGAAGATATGGACTTAGATGAAGGGGAAGGCTCCCCAAGGTCACCCCCCGAGGATGTCTCCTTTGGAGACATCATGGAAATGCTTAGGATTAGGGGGGGGGGTTGGTCTGCCCCCAAGGCTTCCTCGGATGAGTCTGTATTCTTAGAGGCGTTCAAAGCAGGACCATTTACCTCTTGGGTGTCCCCTCCCCCTGACCCCCTGGTGGACCTTATCGCCACCAGGGCTTGGAAGTAGCTGGACACTGTAGAGCCAGTCCCCAAGCGCCCGGATAGGATCTTGAGTGCCCCTGCAGACAGAGCCCATTGGAGCAGAGGTCCCCCTGTGGATGCCATGTTGGTGGCGGCGGCCACCAAGAGAGAGTTGGCTCAGGAGAGCTCCGCGGTCCACCCACCGAGCAAGGAGTCTCGTGCAATGGACCGCCTTGGGAAGCGGGCATTTAGTTCAGCAACCTTCTCAATGAGGGCGCTGAACTATATGGCACACGTCATTCGGATGCAGCAGGATCTAATAAAAGAATACGCTGCTTCCCCCCCAGAGTCCATGTCGGAAGGGGACAAACAACTGTACTCCTCCCGAATGTCCACTCTACATTCAGTTTCTAACACCTCTATGCGGCGCCTGTCTCACGCCACTAAGGGAGTCGCTAGAGCTAGCGGAGTCGGCCTGGTCATGAGGCGACAAGCCTGGCTCCGACATTGTGACTTCTCGGAACCCTTTAAGGCGTCATTCGCGAATGCCCCCTTTGATGGTTCTGCACTGTTTGGCAAAACTGTTCGCGACACTTTAGTCCAGAGCGAGAAAGACGGGAAGACGTTGTCTGCCGTTGGAGTCCGCTTCTCTGCTCCCCAGAGGTCCTTTTCCAAGAACCAAAAGGGTCAGAAGAAGATGTGGTTCCGGAAAACGCATCAATCCCAGCCTGCTCCGGACAACCAGTCCTCTCGTGGCAGAGGAGGACAGGGAGGACACCGCCCTAGAGGCAGAGGGAGTCCCAGGAATTTTGGGTCCAGAGAACCCTTCTCTGAGAGGCCCACACAGAACCCCTGAGGGGTTACCCGGCTGCTCCACTCTGGAGGCAGTCGGGGGGCGTTTTTTGAGGCACCTAGCAATGTGGGAGTCCATAACAACAGATCGCTGGGTGCTTTGCATCATATCCAGAGGTTACCAAATTCCCTTTATTGTAACCCCCAAAACCAGAAGCCTCCCCGATGTACCACCCAATCAGAGGGAGGCGGCTGCTACAGAAATTCGGCAGCTTTTACAAAAAAGAGCCATCCAACCCATCCCCCCAGATCAGCTCGGATCAGGGTTTTACTCCAGGTTCTTTCTGGTGCCAAAAAAGACGGGGGACTTGAGGTCCATCCTCGACCTCTCTCTCTTGAACCTGGCAGTACCCAAAGAAAAGTTCCGGATGGTCACACTGCAATCTTCTCCCCTTGTTACGGGAGAACGACTGGATGTGCTCGATAGACCTCAAGGATGCGTACTATCACATTCTAGTGGACAGACGCTAAAGGAGGTTCCTCTGCTTCCGGCTGGGAGCCAATCACTTTCAGTTCAGGGCCCTCCCCTTCGGCCTCACCTCAGCCCCCAGGGTGTTCACCAAAGTCTTGGCAGCAATAGCGGCCCACCTGAGACTCCAGGGAATTCAGGTCTTTCCATACCTGGACGACTGGCTCCTTACCGCCCCAACAAGGCATCTGCTCTGTTCATGCAGGGATTACTTCCTCAATCTTGCTCCAAGTCTAGGATTGACTATCAACATGGCCAGATCCTCTCTTGCTCCCACACAGGTAATAGATTTCATAGGGGCGAGATTGGATTCTAGACTAATGCTTGCTTTCCTGACTCCAGATCGGCTTCAGAACCTGAGGTTGCATGTACAGGCCATCCTCCAACTTCAAGCTCCACCGGCAGAATTGGTCCTGTGGGCTTTAGGGTCCATGGCGGCAGCAATTTCTCTGCTGCCCTTGGCCCGTTTGAATATGAGGGTCCTACAGTGGACCCTTCAAGTGCAATGGTTCCTATCTTGCAACCCCCTGTCCCATCATATTCCCCTAAGCAGGACTTGCAGAAGGACGCTCGTGTGGTGGCTCCAGTCCCCGAGCCTCCACGCGGGACGCCCATTCTCGATGCCTCCTCCCATCGCCACAGTGACCACGGACGCTTCTTGCCTGGGGTGGGTGGGGGCACTATTCAGGCAGAACGGTCCAAGGCACGTGGAACGACATAGAGACCTCCTTGCATATCAATGTCCTAGAGATGAGGGCAGAGCTTTTGACGTTGCAGGCACTTCACGACCTTCTTCCGATTGAGACGTTTGCGGTACAAACGGACAACATATCAGTGGTCTGGTACATCAACAAACAGGGGGGAACCAGGTCTTATTCTCTTTGTCGCGAGGCCATGAGAGTGTGGGAATGGGCGATATCCACCAACCACTTTCTCATTGCAACGCACATTCCAGGACGGTCCAACATCCTAGCAGACAGGCTCAGTCGTACAATCCTGACCCCATACGAATGGTCTCTCAATCCTCTAGTAGCAGAGCGGATATTTGCCCAATGGGGGCAACCCTGTTGCAATCTTTTTGCCTCTCCCTCAAATACCAAATGCAACAGTTACTTCACTCTAATCCCCCCTCAGGGGGAGTCCTCGAGAGACTCTATAGTACATGCTTGACCTCCCGGTCTTCTTTACGCTTACCCTCCACTGCCCCTGATGCTGAAACTTTTACAGAAAGCCAGTCAGTTGGGGAGCAAGATGATCCTCATTGCCCCATTTTGGCCTCGTCAGACGTGGTTCCCGTACCTATGGTCTCACCTGATTCATCCGCCCTGGATTCTAGATCCCCTTCCGGATCTCATTTCTCACACCCTGGGTCTTCCGACCCTCAACCTGGTCAACCTCAAGCTGACGGCTTGGTTGCTCCAGTTCCACTCCTGATAAGGACTCCCGGAATCTCCTCACCAGTCAAAGCCATTCTAGTAGCAGCACACAAGCCATCCACCAGAAGGGTCTATCGGAGTAAGTGGAAACGTTTTTCCATCTGGGCTGAACACCGTCACTTAGATCCTTTTACGGCACCTTTAGCATCGGTTTTGGATTTTCTAACTACCCTTTTTCATCAGGGGGCTAGCTGCTCTACGGTCAAGGTACAACTGGCAGTGATTTCGCACTATCATGTAGGGCATGAGTCGGGCCCTCTTATTACCTCCAAGCTCTGTAAAGCTTTCCTCAAGGGTACCTTCCTCCTCAGACCTCCTGTCAAGGAGGTAGTACCCCCATGGGATTTATCCTTAGTTCTACAGGCCTTGACAGGCCCCCCTTTTGAGCCGGCGGCCACGGTTGATCTTAAATACCTTTCTTGGAAGACGGCCTTTCTGGTGGCCATTACTTCAGCTAAAAGAGTCTCTGAACTTCAGGCTCACTGTGTCAAACCACCGTATTTGGCCTTCCATCAGGATAGAGTTTACCTCAGGATCAGTCCGTCTTTTCTGCCTAAGGTATCTTCTGAAGCTAACATTAATCAATCTATTAATCTTCCCGTGTTCTTCCCCAACTGTCAGAACAAAGGAGAATATAAACTGCATTCTTTGGACGTGCACAGACAACTGCGCTTTTATATTCATCGAACGGCTGGTCATAGACAGTCCGACCAGCTGTTTGTCTCCTTTGCCAAAACCAATTTGGGCAAGTCAGTTTCTAAAGTTACCCTGTCACGATGGATAGCTAGTTGTATTCTCTTAGCATATCAGAGTTCGGGAAGGCCTGCACCTCAGGGAGTCCGCGCTCATTCTACTAGGGCCGTGGCCTCATCAGCTGCTTTTAGATCTAGGGTTCCCTTGGATGATATTTTTTCCGCAGACACTTGGGCTTCATCTCATGCCTTTATCAGCCATTACAAACTGGATATTGTCTCCAGAGGTAGGGCGTCCTTTGGCTCTGCAGTGCTCCGGAATATCCTTCCATGAAGGCCACCCAAGATTTAGGTAGCTGGGGACTCTGTCCCAAAGGTTGCTGACAAATGAAGTGCCTACTTCAGATTAAGAAGTTATGTACTCACCATAACGTTCCATCTGAGTAGGTATCTTCATTTGTCTGCAACCATCCCCCCCTCCTTCCCCCTGACCAATATGATTCTAATTAGGAGTTGTCTAAGACAAGTCCCTTCCGGGACACAGTAATAAGTTGTTATATGGGGCAAACTTGATCTGAGGTCAGTCAGGGATGGCAGGGGATTATGGGAAAAGGGATGAGCTAGGAGCTCGGATCTATGCTGTGGTAGAAGTTGCCGGCTCGGATCCGAGATCGGATCTGGATCCCAAAGGTTGCAGACAAATGAAGATACCTACTCAGATGGAACGTTATGGTGAGTACATAACTTCCTATTTGTAAATGTATAAATGCCTATAATCCGTACACAAAATGTACAGCAATTCGTAAAGACTGTTTTTTATGTGGAAGTAACTTTCCTAACTTCTGTCTATTTTGTCACAGGAGTCTAGTATGTAAGCCATACCATAAGATATATCCTGTTGTGATAAACAATCTGTTTGCTTCTAGCTTTGTTAGTTCTTCACATATACAACAGTTAAATGTTCCTTCTGCAGTCACCTAAATCTCATACAGTACAAGTGTATGCAATTATTGTTAGTATTGTAATAGACTACATAAACATGTTATTTATAGTAAATATTGAAAATGCACAAAAACAAGAAAGTTCTAACATAGTACAGTGTACTATCAATATTAACATTTTAAAGAAAAGGTTTTCACAGCTTTTCAAAATTTTCCTACAGACAGTAGTTGTGTCTTTCGGCTTTTCCCGGTTAGGGGTCGCCACAGCAGAACTCCGGTCCGCAAATGATTGGCAGTAGATTTTTACGTGCCGAGTTGCCAGCCCTGACGCACAACCTTCAATGAAGGTACGCCCATTCACGCATGTCTCCACACAGAAGACGCACTAGCTGATAATCGAACAGGACAACGTCATACTGTGAGGCGGAGGAACAGACTCAGCATAGCATTCAGACTTTAAATAATGACATTTCTGGTTTAACGTAACAGTCAGCTAGAGCCCAACAACATTTACTAAAGGCACAAACTACAGAGGTTAATCTGACAAGACAGTTAGAAAAAGCCCAGCAAGGTTTACATTGGGCAGGGTTCAGCAGCAATGACAGTTATTTCTCCTGCTGATATATCTCAGTAGTCTTGTTTATTACAGACTCTGCCTCAGTGGCAAGACAAAAAAAAATGTTTCAGTATGTTGGCATTTAAACAATGGCTGAAATACACTGTGAGGTCTATTTCTAATAATGCTTTATTTAAAATTATTTTGCATTTACACATGCCAGTTTGGGTCAGAAGGGGATTCATCAACACTGTTGACAAATCCCTAAAACATGCTCCAGTACGAGAGTTATGAACCTTCATTCCCAAAATGATTTACAGGAAAAGTGTAGTATTGTCAAAATCAAAGCACACAAAAAATATACAGGAAGGCTACAGTAAATGCTTTGGCAAATGGCAAAGCAAACCAAGCAGCTAAAACAGGTGAGTGTCTAGACTCACGTAACTGTTTGACAGACAGTCTAAATAGCATGACAGAAAAAAACAAAACATTGTTTTGGTCAGGCAAAATGTTATGTTAGCGCAGTTCCATCAGACAGTTAATGACATTCTGCAAAATGCATATGCAGCTTTAAAATCAGTTTCTGCCTAACAGACAGATACAGACTCAGAATTTAAGCCAGAGTGCTAGACAGTTAAAAAAAAGAAGTATGCAGTATTGCAGATGCACATAAAAAATGTATACAAACAGCTTGTAGACTGTGGTGAAAGGAAGGGGATGTAATACATGGTCTGATAAAAAACAAACACAGGGGGAACATGAGCAGCTTCTGCTCCACCAGGGTTACAGACAAATATACAACAAAGTTCAGAAAAACAGGTAATATGTTTTACTTGTAAGAAAATAGGTCACATTATAATAGTGCTTCTTCAAACCCAAAAATAGTGAAAGAAATCAAGATAAAGAAAATACATTAAGGGACAATCAGTCACAGGAACAAACAGAGAGGGATACATAAAAAATAAAGTATACCCTATAAAATACAAGATCATGGCAGGCAACAGGCATTAAAGCAATAAATTAACAAAATACAGGTTATCAGTTGGCAGCAAAGTACAGGGATCTTTTAAAGCAATGGAAGACAATGTTAGTATACAAAACTCAATGTTAATTAATTAAACAAAGGGGACAGTAAAAGACAGAACAATACTTTACTGGTTTAATAAGCCAGGACAGATTCAAAATAAACACAGACATAACATACAGCCATACTGATTTAAAGTAAAGTTAATACAGATACAGTGTAAAGTTAAAGTTAATACAAATACAATAAATACATTTACAGTAGTGCAAATGGTATATGCAAAACTAAACAATGCAATTAAATGTTGGGTATGTAAGTCCACATCTACGTCTGGAAATGGAGTAACATTTAAGGCAGTACCTATGACAAATCCTAAATGACAAAAGGTTCTATAGTAACAAGAGAGGGTCACCCCCCCACATTAAAAGTACAGTATGTCTCCAAAGGCAGCTTATGCATACAGCAAACAGGCTCAATATTGGTAAAAAAACAGTGACTGTAATGTCATATTTTCAAAAGAATGTATTACATAAAATATAACAAGCAAATAGTCTTATAAACAAACTAGTACAGCAAAAACATCATTAGTCAAACTGGAGTAACTGCCATCCGGGTAATAATACGCAGCAATACATGCAGGTAGTAAAGTACAGAGTCATTACAAATAGCATTTTTCAGCTAATAAAAATCCAAGCAAAAGCAGCACACCATGATGGTTCATAAAAATCAGTGTAAGTTAGTAACAGTCAAACAGTATTAGTACAGTAACAGTCTGTTAACAGTCCTACAAAAGTTTAAGTTTGTTTCTGTAATAGCAATCTATGAACAAGACAAGGCAATCTAAAACAGTAGTGCAAATGGTATATGCAAAACTAAACAATACAATTAAATGTTGGGTATGTAAGTCCACATCTACGTCTGGAAATGGAGTAACATTTAAGGCAGTACCTATGACAAATCCTAAATGACAAAAGGTTCTATAGTAACAAGAGAGGGTCAACTCCCCCCCTCCAATTAAAAGTACAGTATGTCTCCAAAGGCAGCTTATGCATACAGCAAACAGGCTCAATATTGGTAAAAAAACAGTGACTGTAATGTCATATTTTCAAAAGAATGTATTACATAAAATATAACAGCAAATAGTCTTATAAACAAACTAGTACAGCAAAAACATCATTAGTCAAACTGGAGTAACTGCCATCCGGGTAATAATACACAGCACTAATCTTAAATGGGCTATCTTCTGTGACCTGCTATACAGAGGCACAGTCAACTAATCTAAGAAGGGTGGCGAAAGCCAAACACACTCAGGCTAGGCTTGTAAATGCCCTAGGGCAGATAGCCTAGTATCAACCTATGAACCAATACATAGAGGTAGTAAAGTACAGAGTCATTACAAATAGCATTTTCAGCTAATAAAAATCCAAGCATAAGCAGCACACCATGTTGGCTCATAAAAATAAGTGTTAATAACAGTCAAACAGTATGAGTACAGTAACAGGCTGTTAACAGTCTTAAAAAGTTTAAATGTGTTTCTATAATAACAATCTATGGACAGGACAAGGCAATCTAAAACAGTTGCAAAGAAAAAATGGGGAGAGATACTCGGATATAATAAATCATGAGAACAGAGACATCATGTTCGGATACTTGATTTCAGTATATTTTGGACATGCAAAATTTGTTTGCAAAGGCATGTGACAAGTCAAATTGTTGGGTTTTTAGCCACATTCCTTACAGAGGGAAAATGCCATTACATGCAGTCCCTGTACAGGTTTTATGTTTTAAAAAATCTTATAAAAATAGTTGTAAAACAATCAGCCATAAAAAACGCTTATAGTTGATGGGAATAGAAAAAGGGATACTCTGTTTTCAAAAAAACTATGGTCATGTAAAAAAGCTTGAGTATAAAAATAAAAACAACATGGGAGTTAACTACTTTTAAGAAACAGATGAAAGAGGACAATTCTGTTACATAGAGTATGCAATTCCAATAATGAGAATTACTCACACATTACCAGACAACATGGTAAAACATCACCAGAAAAAGAGGGAGGTTCATGATAAAAAAAAAAAAAAAAAAAAATAGGAAAACGATTTTAAAACAGCTGCACATAGGAAATGGTGTTATTTCAGAAACTGAATTTTTCACTGGTAATACCAAATGCAACTTATGGAGCTATCGCAGATATAACAGAGCAGATGCGTTATAAAACTGTCAAACAAGTAACTGTTGTTAACAATAAAGAAAGGCTGTTAATTACAGAGGATCACATTTTCCTGTAAATTGCTTTTTTTAAATATTCTTTTCCCAAAGCAGTAATGAAATTATGCAATACAAAAGAAATATGCTTGTTTCTAATACAAGGTTTTGCCTTGTAAAGTAAGGGTTAACTTGACAAGATTTTGAAATGCTTGTGTGTAACTGCAATACTGACAACTTGCTTAAGGAAGCATAAAAACAGTTAAAAATAGATAAGTAATAATGGCTATGTGTCTATGATGGGGTACTATAATTTCCGCATTAATTGCTCTTACCGTCATTATAAGATTTGTGTTAATAACAGTATTAATCAAGTAACAGCCGTTGATAATGTAACATTGTATAAAAAATAGCATTGAATGCAAGGGATTCGTATGTTGCAACAGACCAAGGGATTCAAAGTACTAAAGATCATATTTTGTTGTAAATTGTATTACAGTTTTCATGGGTCTTAAATAAAAAAAGTGGGAATTGATAGATATTGTGTAAATTAAAATGCTTTTCCCCAGTATACTGTGTGTACAGTGAAAGGAAATGTGCAAGGCCAAACAGCAGTTTTCAAAATAGTATGGCTTGCTTTGCAAGAACAGTTATGTTCAGCTTAGATTTTAGTAACATATAGCTGTGGGCATTACTGTAAATGTACCCTGTTATAGAAGAAAAGGTGTCTATTTCTATGTCAATTAATTTGATTGTCAGTTGTCTGAAGAAGTTTGCTGAAATAGTAAACGAAAGCGCTAACTTTATTCCTTGTTTTGGAGTGGTTTGTTTCCTTCCATTTTTGGAATTAGTTCACTGTTTTTTTAGTTTTGTTTTTGCCATAGAAGAAAAGGAAGTTGACTTTCTTGGCTTTCAGATGCAGAATTAAATAAGTAAAATGCAGACAGGTCAAGTGACGCAAAAATGATGTGGAGAGACTTTTGTGAAGTCTTCAGATACAGTGAGGACCAAAAAAGGGCATGAAATAACCATGGACTTTTTCATGACACAGACAGAAACCAGAAGAACAAGTCACAAGGACATTAAAAATAACATTGGTTGAAAAGAGTATATAAACTGGACAGTATGTTTCATTCAGTAGTGACGTCTAAGACTAAGTGTGCCTTAGTCTATTCATCTGTCTAGCTGTGTTATAATAGAATTGAAATAACTCTGACAGAATTAACTGCTTGGCAAGAATTTGTTCTGAGACAAATACAGAGTAACAGGTACAGTAGTACGGAGTTTGTCTGGTCTACTTTTGGACATTTCTTCAGTGACATTTCTTCAGAAAAGAAGAAATACATTTCTTCACTAACCAGCCTCATTTGCAAGACCGTGGAAAGGACCATTATGGACCTAACAGGGATATATGTAACTTACAGACTCCTGACCAAACCTGATTTGGATTTGTCAAGGGCAGGTCCTGCCTGTTTAACCTATATGACTTCTTTGAAAAAGTTACCGAGGCAATGGACGAGGGCAAATCAGTGCACTGTTACCCATCTGGACCTCCCAAAGGCATTAAACACCATTCCTCACTCAGACATTATACATAAACTTTCCCAGCTAAATATTAATTCCTGTGTAACTCACTGTATAGGAGATTGGCTCACAAATAGAATACAGAAAGTAAGAGTGAGTGACTGTACCTCCTACAAAAGACCCGCCGCTTGTGGAGTGCCTCAGGCTTCAGACCTTTGGTTACTTTTGTTTGGGATTTACTTCTCAGAGGTCAAAGCTGATTTTAAAAAATTGTGGTTGACCAAGTTTGCAGATGACTGTAAACTTGGTGCCATCATAAACTCCCCAGTGGTCACCTTAATCCCACAAGAGAGCCTGTCACAAAGAAATAGTTGGTGTCAGAACCATGGACTGAAACTAAATGTTGGGAGGGTGGCCTAATGGTTAAGGTGTTTGCCTTACAAACACAAGGTGCAGGGTTTGAGACTCACAAGGGATAATTGGCTAAGCTTAAAATGGCTCTCAAGAGCAGCTAGCTTAGTATGAACCTATGGTCTTAAAATGTGTAATTGTGTCCTTTGGCAAACATGACTGCCATTGTAACTACCACATTGACGACATCCCCTCCCCCAAAACCTGATAGTTAGAGGTCTGGGAACCAATGTTGACAATGAATTGTCCTTTGATCACTACACATCTCTTATTGTAAAGAAGTTGTTTTTCATCAAACAGTTTATATCGAAGGGAGTAGCATCCAGTTCCAGGAACGTAATTGTTCTGTACTCTGCATTCATTAGGCCAGCCATTGAGTATAATGCCCTTTCATTATGTACCTGCCTAACACTTGTCACAGCTGGAATGACCAGAACACTTCCTCACCAAAAAAAAAACAAGGTCCTAAATCATAAAATCATGCAGACCATTTCAAAGCTTGAACTCTCTTCTTGGTATCATGCATGGTACTGCGAGGCAACTTCTAACTCACATTTAGTGCCTCAGCAGATCATGTTCTGTCAGATCTATTAGACATTCAGAAGTCTAATGTTATCAGCAATACTTGCCAAGGACCTCATTCTCAAGATTAACAGAACATGCTATAGGGATGGGTATGTATCACAGAGAATGCCGCTTCCCCTACATATAAAGCAGAGTACTTGTCTTACTCTGTGGATAAGTGACTGCAAATTCAGCTGTAATTTAGCATAAATGTCCCTCATGGATAGAGGAAACATGTAAGTACCAAATATCTTCTGTGATCTACTATACAGAGGCACAGTCAACTAATCTAAAAGGGTGACGAAAGCCAAACACACTCTGGCTAGGCTTATAAATGCCCTAGGGCAGATAGCCTAGTATCAACCTATGAACCTATGTACTTGTGTGGTCCATTTATATAATTACCATGGGAATGCAGAGCTAGACTTTTTAAGATCCGCACAGATCAGTAGCTTAGCAAGTGCCTATGAACCTGAGATATATAGACATAGAAATGTATATAGGTGTGTGTGCATGTGTGTGTGTGTGTGTGTGTGTGTGTGTGTGTGTGTGTGTGTGTGTGTGTGTGTGTGTGTGTGTTATGAGAGAGAAAAATGTATTTTTGTATGTTATGAGAGAAATAGAAAGGTAGTATGTACAGTTGTGATGCTGTTACTTTACAAGGTTGTGGTTATTAGTTCTGGTATTATGTGGGTCACATCTGCAATTCTAAGACCCTAAAGTTGGTATGAAGTAAAAAAAGCAGCTGCTTAAAGCAGGCTTTACCTTTGCATAGAAGGATTTTCTCATACTTGAAAGTCAGACTGGGCAGTGATTGATGTGAATAAGAACAAACCCTTTACTACTAGAGGAGTTTTCCTGCAGTGACTTGCAGTTGTGGTGAGCATATTGCACAGCACTGCAGAGAAGCCTTCATAGTAAGATCTAAGAGATTTAATTACTTCAACACTGAGGGAACCCTCTACACTGGGGGAATTGTTCACTTGAGAGGATAAGAGGAGGACATACTTCAAATAAATTTCACTTTTATAATTCTATAAACTTCCCAAGTAGTATTTCGTTCTTGCAGGTACCACCCCACTTTTTGAATGGTGGTTAAGAACATGAGGTCCTGGGAGTGTACATATCCCATAAGCCTGTATTAGGGCCTGAGGAGGCATGCCTTTCTGAACATGGTGGCTGAAGGTTCTAAGACTGAGCTGCTGACATAATTTAAGGGGAAGTATTAAAGTAGTTGTGAATTACAGATGGGTATTCTTATCTTTCTTTTCCTGCAATAGTATCAAATCTCTACTTCTCCATTTGACTCCAGTTTGATCAGTTGTCTGTCTCACTTTTGGCTTCACTGATGTAGACTTCACTCCAGACCTTCTGAAATCCAGTGTCAGCTCACTACACTTAGTTTGACTTACTTTTTGAAATGGTCAGATGAAATTTCAAAGTGTACTGGGAGTGTTTCAGCTCATTCGTAATATTTATTTTTTTTTATTAAATCTGGTTTTAGGATTTTTTCTAATTATGTACATAAGTCTTGATCTAATATGTTTTACAATATTTTAGGATATTTCTTCTTGTATAAGAGTATTTATTGGCTACTGGAAATCAGTGGAACCTGTTTCTTTTGAATGTGCATTTTTTACTCATTGTGTAACTTGTTTAGGAAAAGAGGTCTAACAGTTGGATTCTGAACCTTTCAGAATGCTCCATGATATAACAAAATCCCTTATTTTGGAGACATGGTCATTTATGAATCTGACCATCGCATACTGTACAAGTTGCAGGATTTTTTTCCCTCTGTCAAAAATGTTCAGTGGCACAGTCAGAAACATGAGACTTAATGCTTTCAAAACTTGCTTGTTAAGAGAAGAAGTTATTTTTGTTAACCCAGCCTCATTGGATGACATTTGTGCAACTGCAACATGGGCTCCTTTGAATAATTTTACAAAGCACTATAAATTGAATGTGACCTCTAGGTACAGACCCTCCTTTGGGGCCTCAGTCATACAAAGTCCTTTCTTGATGGCATCTAGGTGGTTTAGTTGGGGATTCTGTCTTGTGGGGTGAAGAAGATGAAACTGATCAGGAGTGATACAAAAGTTTTATTTTTACTGTAATGAAAGTTGTGCACTTACCATAATAATAGATCTACAAGGCTGTTGTTCATTCTGTTTAGCATCCACACCTACCTTCCCCATACTTGGTAGATTGGGGTTCTCTTTGGGGGTATGCCCAAAGATTAGTATGCTTTTGTTGTATATATATATATATATATATATATATATATATATATATATATATATCTACATATGGGATCTTCTTTTGAGCTATCTACTCCAGGTCTGAAAAATGGCAGTGTACAGGGCATTATAGGTAAGGGTGAGGAGCTGAAGCCTGGGAAGGTTCTTCTTTACTTCAAGCAGACTGAAAGATAGTGTTTCAGTCTTGTGGGATGAACAGCATAAACCATGACTATGCAGGTCTGTTATTGTGGTAAATGCATAACTTTCTGTCACCCATCTATGTTAAGAATGATGAGTGAGTTATAGGCATGTTACAAAATAGATAATTTTTAAAACCCTCTGTCTCAACCTAATGTGGAAATGACCAGGTCCCTTCTTAAGATTTGCTAAGAGTTTCACAGTAGATATATGGAAAATGCAGAAATTAAACCCATGACTGCTGCAGTATCTGAGACTAGCAGCACATTGTCATAAATCTGTACACCAAATTGCCCATCTCAGCAAATTTCTGAAAATGAATAGATTGTAACTGAACAGATGGTTTCCCTCTTGCCATAGAAGGCCTGGATGATTGTGTTCTACATGGGGAATGCATACTAGTACAATCCTACTGTATAACCGATTCAGGAGATTCCTAGTGGGTAATCAGCAATTTTAATTTGCTGTTCTCTGTAGTAACCTTCTTCTAGATTTTTCGCTTGGTGTCTCATCCAGGGTGTGGATAATATCACATCGGCGGGTGTCCACGTCTACTCTTACCTGTATGAATGCATAATTCTGGCACAGTTCACAGAACAGTTGCTGAACCACTTCAGTGCAGTGAGTCCTTTCTAGCTTCTTTTGTCGTTACATTGAATATGGAAAAGTCAAGCATAGTCTCCTGTCAACAAAACATGTTTTGGGGAGCTGTCCTAAACACAGCTTAACAGAAAGTCATTCTTGCCTAGAAAAGGATCCAAGACATAATAATGTAGTTTCATTTGGCAGGATTTTAGACCACACTGTTAACTAGGATGTTTTGGTCCCTTTTGTGTCACGTCAGCCAGCATAATGAGTTTCAGTATTACTTGAGAAGTCTTAGGGATTAGTCAGATCTTTTGAATCTGGAAATTTCGTTGACTGAGGCATAGGTCATGGACCTCAGACAGTGGATAGCCTTTGTTAGGCTACACTCCAAAAATAACTTTATTTCTCCTTGCCTTGGGTCCTTATGGCAGAATCGTCTAATGCTAGTTGGAGAGCATAGTTGGAGCCTTCATCTGTTCAGAACCTTGGTCCTTCTCTCAACTGGAGCTGCACATCAGTCTAAGAGAGATCGTGCTGATAACCTTAGCCAGAAAAGCCTTCAGGAATTGCCTTTACCAGGGAGTTCTGCAAGTGGTAACAGATAATGTCACACTGATGTGATACATAAACTGACAGGGCAATACTAGATCTTGCCAACTATACAGGGTCGCAATTCAGCTTTGAGATTTTCTGTTTTTGTACCCTTTCAACTAGTCGTCTTTCACTTACCCGAGAAAGCAAGTGTTCTGGTAGAGCAGCTGTGTCATGCCTTGCATCTGGATCACAAATGGAATATCAGCCTAGAAGTTTTCAGACTCCTTGCAGCCAAGTAGGGCTACTGGAAGTGGATCTGCTTGCATGTTGCTTAAATGAAAAGTTGGACAAGATGACAATATACACTGCCAAGAGCATGAAAGGAAAACCTGATTCGTGATTTCCTACTGTATGAGTCAAAGAACAGTATAAAGAAAAAGGGAAACCTGATTATCAGTGTCCTGCAAGCTGAGACAGCCAAGGTTCTGTTTACTGCTAAAGCACGGATCCCTGCTAGCTGAAACAGCATTGGCTCTGCTGACTACCAGAGACTGTGAAACAGTTTGGTGCTTTGATTGAAGGAAGATCTTCTGCTTCAGCAGGAGGGATGGATGATGTATACCTCCTGTACTGTGTTCGGTTTGCAGTATAGAACCTGGGGCTCTTAATTTCTAACAGAGATTGCAGTATATGTGGTGTGTAGCTGTTAATATGCTAATGCCTAGCTGCATGGAATCTTATGTTATATAACACTCATTCCTACCAGAAGACGATGTGAACAAATGCCTCATAGAAGTTAGAAACTCATCCTCAATGTCAGAATTCTAACATCAGCATTGCAGCTTAGAGGAATACTGGACACTTTATTGGTTTGTGTTTTTCTGTGAAAAAAAATAGTCAGAAAGCCTGAAAAGATGTACTGTGCCTCATTGTTGCATTTCAGTAAGAAAGTGGTCTTAAAGGTATTTATGCTTTTACATTTCTTGAGGAGAAAGACAGAACAGTAGTAATTAGAGGGAAATTCAGCAATTACTGTGAGTCCAGAAAGACCTTGCTGTCTGTTTTAATGTATTATTTATAAGGGGACACAGTCCTACAGACACAACATATGTGTATGTTACTGGACTAAAGAATCAATAAAGGACCATAGATTTGGTGAGTTGCATGATGCATTAAAAAGAGGCAACATGAAATGATCAAACAAGGGGCAGGTAGTTAGAAACTGACCGTATCACAAAGCTGTCTATGTATACAAAGCAAATGTGATTATTAGAACACAGTTTAAAGAATTATCTATTAATATGGATGTGTGCAAGGTAAAATATAAGTGAAATAAGATGACAAAATGGAGAAATAGAAAATGCATTTCATAGTTTCATAGTTTCATAGTATAGTACTAGGCTATCTGCCCTGGGGCATTTGTAAGCCTAGCCATAGTGATGTGGCTTTTGCCACCCCATGAAATGGTACAAAAATGTACAGAATAAATTTAGAATACTGTGCCTCTGTCTAGTAGTGGCACAGTGAAGGTCCCCTTATATAATAGAATTAGTTTACTGTGCCCCTGTCTAGCAGTGACACAGATGTGACCCCTGGGGTAAACTTACGATCTCCCATCCACTCATCAAGATTTCTCTTGAAGAGAGTCAGTGAGGGGCTCTGCCTAATACGAACTGGGATCTTGTTCCAAAGCATGGGAAGCCTCTGGGTTATGAATCTATCCCTCCAGCATGTCCTATTCATACTTGTGCCGAGGTTTAAGTCTTTAGCTCTCGTGGTCCTGATGGATTTGGATTTTTTGAGGTGGAGCATGTCCATCAGATCCTGATTGGACATGGCCTTGTACATCAGGCAGAGATCACCTCTGAGCAGGCGGTATGCTACTGAATAGAGCTGAAGTTTCTTTAGTCTGGCAGAATAAGACATATGTTGGAGACCCTTGATCCTCTTGGTAAGGTACTTTTGTGGTCTCTCCAGCTGTTGCAAATGCCGGGTGAGGTACATACTAAATGGGGCATTGTACTCAATCATGGGTCTGATGAGGGGGGAGTATAGGGGTACAATGACATCCTTGAATCTGGATGTGAATCCCTTCATGATGAGGTGTGCAAGGTAGAATGTTTTTCTAACCACTTTGGCAACGTGGGTGTCAAATGAGAGGTCGCTGTCGACTTGGGTCCCTAGGTCTCTGATTACTTTTTCCATACTCAGTGGGTTGCTGTCTATGTGATAATTTGTGGGTATTTTGTTTTTCCCAAAGGGGATGACTATACATTTTTTGGCATTTAATTTAAGGCCGTGACTCCGGCACCAGTTGTCCGTTTCTGTGAGGCCTTTTTGTAGGATGTATGTGTCTGCTGGTGTATCGACTATGGCGCCTAGTTTGCAGTCATCTGCGAACTTTGTCAGCCACAGCCCTCCCATGTTTGCTTTAACATCCGAGAAATAAATGCCGAACAAGAGGGGTCCCAGGACAGATCCCTGTGGGACACCACTTGTGACTGGCTTTGAGTCTGACATTGCTCCAACGATTTTAACTTGATGGGTTCTGTCCTTTAGCCAGTTTGCAACCCATCTAGTGACATAAGGGTTTACGTTTAAGCTGTTGAGCTTATCTATGATGCCTGAGTGGGGTATTGTGTCGAAGGCCTTAGCCAAGTCCAGGTAGGCTGTATGGACTGCTTTGCTCTCATCAGTGGCTCTAGTAACTGTTTCGAAAAAGTCAACCAGGTTCAAAAGGCAGGATCTGCCCTTTACAAAGCCGAACTGGGTGGGGTCAAGTGTCTGTAGGTCCCCTATGTCTCTGTTTATGAGTTCCATAATGATTCTTTCCATAGCTTTGCAGACCAGGCTGGTTAAGCTTATGGGGTGGTAGTTTCCAGGGTCTGTAGAGGCACACCCTTTGTGGAGTGGGACCACTGTTGCTGTATGCCAGTGTTCAGGTACATATCCCGAAGTAAGGCTAAGGTTAAATAGCATTTTTATGTGTGGGTTTAGCTCCTCTTGGAGTTCACGTAACACGCAACCCGGGATACCGTCAGGTCCCATTGATGCTGTGTTTTTAGCTTTGTTTAGGGCGGTTCTCACATGGACATCTGAGATGACAGGGAGATTACATTCAGCTGGGATAAGTATTTCTTCTTTTGGGGGTGAGGGAGGGGAGAAATTTGCACTGAACCTCTCAGCCAGAATGTTGGCAATATCTGTGGGTTCAGTGTATTTTTTGTTGTTGTGAACCAACTCTGAGCATATCTGAGGGTTTCCGCCCAGGTTTCTAACATAGCTGAAGAAGGCTTTGTGGTTATCTTTAGTGTCCTTAGCGATTTTTCTCTCAAAGTTGGCCTTGGATGTTTTTATGAGAGAACGTAGTTTTCTGCTAATGTTGATCAGAGATGTCTTCCCTTCATGGGATTTTGCTCTGACGTGCAGTAGCTTCCTTCTTTTGTTATACAATTTGTTAATGGCTGAGGTCCACCAGACAGGACGCTTGCCTTTGGTTGAGAGGGACTTGGATTTATTTGGGATTGCATGATCCATGCATTCTTGGAGATGTCCATAGAAAGCATTTGTGAAGGATTCTGCATTGTGGGATGTGGTATCCACTGGCACAGTGAGCTTAAAGGATACCATCTCAGTCTTAAGAAGAGTGAAGTCTGCTTTTGAGAAGTTTTTCACTGTGGTCTTTTGTGCTGGGGGTGGAGGTGGGATATGTATATCCAGGGTGATTAGTTTGTGGTCAGATCTCACTAGTGAGGGGTATACTTCCGGTGTGGAGCATTTTGTCCCCATGTTTGTGATGATCAGGTCTAGTATATTATCTCCCGTAGTGGGAGAGGTGACTAGTTGTTCCAGTGCATTTGAATTTATGAATTCCAGGAACCTTTGGGCTAGGGTACTAGGGCTATAATAATGTACCCAGTCTATGTTTGGGTAGTTGAAGTCTCCCAGTATGATGGTATTTTGTGATACATTCATATCCTCCAATGTCTTCAGGAAGGCTGAGTGGGGTTCTTGAGATTGGGAGGGTGGTCTGTAACATGCTACCAGTTGTATAGCGGTTTTGCCTATGGTTAGTTGCACCTGTATGGTCTCTGATGCTTCATGTGTTGCTACTAACCTGGAGGTGTGGGTGTCCTTGATGAATATGGACACTCCCCCTCCCTTTGTGGTTCAGCCCGGGTTTTGGGGCCGAAAAGCGTGATACGAGGTATAGCCTGGTAGCACTGGGGTGCTCTCAGGAGCCTTGAACCAGGTTTCAGTTACTGCACAAATGTCGATGTTCTCCATGCTGAGGAGTGCATTAAGTGCCTGCATCTTGAGATTTAGACTTCTGGCGTTGAGCAGCATTACCCTTAGTTTATTTCCATTTTTGTTTTCTAAGGAGGTGGGTTTGTCTTTTGAGTCTTGCCTAAAAAAGGCACTATGGGGGTGGCAAGAACCTTAGCCAATATCCGGAAGCCCAGTGGTGACAGGTGTAAGCCATCCCTTGCGAAGCAGCGTGGCTTGTCCAACATGTCATCCCAGGCAGACAGACATTGGATCCCCTTAGAATGACACCAGTACTTGAGCCAATTATTAAAGCTGATCATCTTGTCTTTGTATTGTGGTATCATTCTTAGTGAGGGCAAGATGCTGCTCAGGGTCAGGGTCATACCAGCCTGGGCTACATAATCAGAGAGCTCCTCTATGTCTCTTTTCATGTAGTCCAGGGAGGTACGTCTCAGGTCATTCACACCAGCATGGACAATGACGGAGTCATATTTGTACTTATTTTGGAGTGACTTGAGTGAGTGTGTTATGTGGCGGATCCTAGCTCCCGATAGACACCTCACAGTCACCCTCTCCTTGTTCAGCCTGGTCAGCGGGACATCAGTGTGTCTGACTATAGAGTCACCTATTACTAGTGTATCAGGCATGGTGTTTGGCCTTAAGGGCTGTGATTGGTTGACACACTGATTTATTGAAGTATGTGTTGCATGTGTTTTGTTTTGAGGTGGTGGATTTTTGGATGTCTGCTTTGGGAGCCTCTGTTGTTTTGGTAAGTTTTTTATTAGAGCCTCCAAGTATGTCTTTGTGTTTTTATGTGTTTGGTTTGCAGTTGTGGTAGGTCTATGTGGGACTGGGATTGTTGTGTGTGTGGTTACCATCTCCTCCTGTCTGGTCATGCCAGCCCTGAGTTGAGAGAGTTCAGCCTCCAGTTTGGCTATATAGTTGCATCTCTCACATGTATTTGTGTTTGTTGGGAGGAGGAGAGGGTTGTCTGTGTACATGAGACAATTGTAGCATTGTCTCAAGATACCCAGATTGACCAGCTGAACTGGAGATGATGCCAGTAATCTACCACTCAACATGCTAGAACAGTATAAGGGAGTGCTGTACCTTTAAGGGAAGTGGATATTCACAGGGGTGGTAAGTAGATGTAGTGCTTTACTTAGTACGAGAGTGCTTACTTAGTAGAGAAGTATTGAGAACAAGTGCTAAGCTTATAATATAGTGAGTAGTCTGATTATACTAAGAGTAGAGCTTCCTTAAGGGAAAATTTGAAGAGCAGACCTGGCGGAGCCAGAAGAAGTTTAACCTTGTTTAACCGGCTATGCGCACAACCGCGCAAAGCCGTGCAAAAGTGGATTTTAAACAGTGAACTAAAAAAGAGCTAGAAATGGTCCAAAACAACCAGTTACTACAGCTTCTTGTGCTGAGGTCACTTCCTACAGGGACAGGTAGGCTGCTCAAGGCTCCCCACTCCCACTGGTGAGCAAAGAAACTTCCTTCTATCCAAGTAAGGACAACACAGGAACTACACCACAGCCCAGAATACAGCAATGCCTGTAAACTGGTCTAAACTAGTCGAGGAGAGGCGGGAAAACAAGGATTATTTTTTTGTTTTTTTAACTACAGTAGAGACGAAGGAGAGCCAGCTGAAACCAAGGAAGTGTGTTGCAGTTGAAATTCAAGCTTTTTGGACTAGGTGTAGGTATAAGCATTAGAGGATGTATTCTCATACTTTTAATGAGTTTTCTCAAATATGTAGAATGATCCATTTTGTAAACATGTAAAAGAAATGAAAAGTGTGTTCAGAACACTGCATATTTTTGAACAAAAACGTGAAAATAAGTTGTACAGCAAATAGCTAGTAATGTGAAAATATCTGATAAAGTGAACTCTCAAAATACATTAGAAGCATTCAGACAAGAGTATAAGTGTGACTGTTGGCCAGAAATGCAGAAATTAGTAAACAGAATACAGAACTTAAATTATATACAGGTGACTAATTTCAAGTTCTTTTTAGCTCTAGAGGCAAGTGAGGGATGCTAAATTGAAAATTGTATACATTTAATACATCAATAGGAAGGTACATGTACCTTAGTCTACTGAAGTACTTCAAGAACTTATTGGCCAGGTAGTTGAAGACTTGGATGGCTTTATAAACATAATTGATGATATGTTAATGTGAAATTACACATAAAAAGAACATAAAGAATGCATACATACAGATATTTCAGGCATGGGCAATAATGCCCTCCTAGCTAGATGCTGTTATATACCTATATCTCTAATGGGCATAAGCTGCCTGTATATGGCTCTTCTGCTATGTCCCTGCTTGTAGGCATTTCATCTCCCAAGCCCTTGCTTGATACCAGAACTTACTAGAGATATTGGAATGCATACACGGGCTTAAAAAGGTACTCACCTGAACAAGAAGAGGATCAACTGCAGAATGCTAAGCAGAAAGTAATGGATTACCTCTATAATGTACACTAGGGTTACCACCTGTCCCTCTTTGTGAGGGACAGTCCCACTTTGGGCAACTGTGTCCTGCGAAAAAACTAAAAAATGGCAAATGTCCTGAGACATTAAGACAAAATATATTTCTTAAGTTTTCTAAAATAGTTGCATAAACCAGTTATTTTGTATCTGAACCATAAATATTATATGCAATAGCATAAGCAATGTAAATGCTATAAAAATAAGCTTTTATTTTGGCAAAAAAGTGAAGTTCTGTCTTTTGTACTGGCCACGGGTATGATTTGTCCTGCAAAATCTCACATTTCTACAAAAAATTTCCCACTTTAGGCACTAGAAAAGGTGGCAACTCTAATGTACACAAGTTTAGAAGGATTGCTGTTATAGGTTCATAGGTAGGTACTAGGCTACTGGCCCTAGGGTCTATATAAGCCTAGCCAAACAGTACCCTGGCTTTTGCCACCCAAGAAAATTATTTTCCTGTGCCCCTGTCAAGCAGAGCCACAGAAGTGATCCCTGGGGTGAATTTCCTATCTCCCATCCAATCATCAAGATTTTTCTTGAAGAGTGCTAATGAGGAGCTTTGTTTGATATAGATAGGTAGTTTGTTCCAGAGTATGGGAAGTCTCTGGGACATGGATCTATCCCTCCAGCATGTTCTGTTTATTGTGGTGACAAGGTTTAGGTCCCTAGAGCATGTAGCTCGGAGGGATTGGGATTTCTTTAAGTGGAGCATGTCCAACAGCTCTAGGTTTGACATAGCTTTGTATGTTAGGCAGAGATTGCATCTGAGTAGGCGATATGCGACAGAGTAAAGCTGGAGTTTTTTGAGACAGTCTGCATAGGTCATCTGTTTGAGGCCGGTAATCCTCTTTGTGAGGTATTTCTGCGGCCTTTCCAGTTGTTGTAGATGTCTTGTGAGGTACATACCAAAAGGGGCGTTGTAATCTATAATGGGTCTAATGAGTGATGAGTAGAGTGGAACAATGACCTCTCTTTTTTCCTGGATGAGAGACTTTTGTGATGAGGTGTGCCACGTAGAAGGATTTCCTGACTACTGTGGCAATGTGGTTATTAAAGGAGAGACTTCTGTCCACCTGTGTCCCAAGGTCTCTTATCACACTTTCGGTGTTAAGTAGACTATTGCCTGTGTGGTAGTTCATGGGTACAGAGTTTTTACCAAAAGGGATGACAATGCACTTTTTGGCTTTGAGCTTGAGGCCATGGCTTTGACACCAGTCATCTGTCTCAGTGAGGCCCTTTTGTAGGATGTCCACATCGTTAGGAGTTTTGATTATGGCTCCTAGTCTGCAGTCATCTGCAAGACCTTCTGTGTTAGCCTGTACTTCAGAGAAGTAGATACCAAACAGGAGAGGACCCAGGACTGAACCCTGTGGTACTCCACTTGTCACTGGTCTGAAGCTGGATTTAGAGTCTGATACTTTCACAGTGTGGTTTCGGTCAGTGGGCCAGTTGGCAACCCATCTTGTGACATAGGGATTTATACTTAGGTTAGTGAGTTTATCTATAATTCCAGAGTGGGGGATGGTGTCAAAAGCCTTGGCGAGATCTAGATAGGCTGTGTGAACCACCTTACCCTCATCTACGGCTTTGGTGACCGCTTCAAAGAAGTCTGTCAGGTTTAGGAAACATGATCTGCCTTTTACAAACCCAAACTGGGTAGGGTCCAGAGTTTGGAGATTACCAATGTCATTGTTTATAAGTTCCATGATGATACATTCCATAGCCTTGCAGACCAGGCTCGGCAGGCTGATGGGGGCGTAGTTCCCAGGGTCCGTGGTGGCTCCCCCTTTGTGGAGTGGGATAATTGTTGCTGTGCACCATTCAGTGGGCACAAAGCCTGAGGTGAGGCTATGATTAAACATGGTACTTAGGTGGGGTGCCAGTTCGTTCTGTAGTTCATGTAGAACGCAGCCTGGGATGTTGTCAGGTCCCATGGATGCTGTGTTCTTGGCTTTGGAGAGTGTGTTTTTTACATGTGCAGCCGTGAATTCAGGAACTTTGTATTCTTCCGGTATAGAGATGGGCCCTTTAGGGGGTGAGAGAGGGGTAAAGTTAGTACTGAACCTGTCTGCCAGGATGTTGGCAATATCAGGTGGTTCTGTATATTTTGTACCATTGTACTGTAACTCAGAGCAGATCTGAGTGTTGCCATTGAGATTCTTGACATAGCTATAGAATGCTTTGGGGTTGTCTTTAGAATCAGTGGCAATTTTGTTTTCGTAACTAGCTTTGGAGGATTTTATGAGGGATCTCAGCTTCTTACTAAGGCCTACCATGGAGTTCCTCCAGTCATGGGATTTTACTCTTTTTTCCAACAGTTTCTTTCTTCTGTTGTAGAGTTTGTTTATGGCAGGGGACCACCAGATTGGCTTCCTTTTTTTGGAGAATAGCATCTTGGTTCTGTTAGGGATTGCACGATCCATGCAGTCGTGTAAGTGCTTATAAAGTGCATTTGTATAGGATTCAGCAGTCGTACCTCTATTGTCCGTCAGCTTGGGTGTCGTGAGGTTTGCCACTTCTGTCTTAAGAAGCGTGAAGTTGGCTTTGGAGAAATTTTTTACGGTGGTTTCCCTAATGGAGGGTGGGAGTGGGATGTGGATGTCTAGGGTGATTAGCTTGTGGTCAGATCTGACCAATGAGGAACTGACCTCTGGTGTGGAACCCCAGTTGCCCATGTTGGTAATGACCAGGTCTAGGATATTGCTGCCCCTGGTGGGGGTGTGGATAAGTTGATCCAAGGCATGGGAATTTATGAATTCCAGAAAACGTTGAGCACAAGAGTTGGTACATGAGTAGTTTTCCCAGTTAATGGTGGGGTAGTTGAAATCACCCACTATTAGGGTGTTAGGTTGTACCCTAATATTTTCCAGTGTATCAAGAAATGAGTAGTGGGAATCCTGGGGCATGGTGCGGGATCTGTAGCAAGCTACAATTTGGATTGCGGTCTTGCCCAGAGTTAGTTCCACTTTTATAATCTCGGATGCATTATGCTCAGCAACTAGCCTGGAGGTGTGGATATCCTTAATGAATATGGACACGCCTCTGCCTTTAGTGTTTCAGTCCAGGTTAGTTGGCCGAAAGGTGTGGTATGAATTATAGCCTGGTAATGCAGGGGTGCTCTCTGGAGCCTTGAACCAGGTCTCTGTCACTGCACAGATGTCGATGTTCTCCATTTTAAGGAGTGCCTCGAGTGAGTGCATTTTGAGGTTTAGACTTCTAGCATTAAGTAGCATTACCCTCAGATTTTGCTTGCTTGTACCTGTTACGGTGGTGAATTTGTCATTTGAACCTTGCCTAAAAAAGGCACTATAGGGGTGGCAAGAGCCTTAGCCAGTATCTGGAGTCCCAAGGGCGAAAGGTGCAGGCCATCTCTGGCAAAGCATTGTGGTTTGTCGATCATGTTATCCCAGGCAGACAGATACTGGATCCCCTTAGAATGACACCAGAAGCTTAGCCAATTGTTGAAGTCAATCATTTTGTCCCTGTACTGTGTTATCATTCTGGATGATGGCAGGATGCTACTCAGGGCTAGGGTCATACTTGCCTGGGCTACAAGATCGGACAGCTCCTCCATGTCTCTTTTCATGTTTTTCAGGGAGGTACGTCTCAGGTCATTCACACCAACATGGACAATGACAAAGTCATATTTGTACTTGCTGTGGAGTCACCTGAGTGCGTGCGTTATGTGGTTGATCCTGGCACCTGACAGGCAGCTGACAGTAACCTTCTCCTTGTTTAGCCTGGTGAGTGGAACATGAGTGTGCCTGACTATAGAGTCACCTATGACTAGAGTGTTGGGTACGTTGTTATGCCTTATGGGCTGTGGTTGAGTGGCACACTGAGTTTGTGGGCTATGTGTCATTTGGGAAGTGTTGGGGGTGGAGGTTGCCTGCGTTTCTGCTTTGGAGGTCCCTATTGCTTGAGTAGATTTTTATTGAGAGCCTCCGGGAATGTAGGTGTGTGTTTTGTGTTTCTATGTGTGTGTTTTTGTGGTGTAGGTTTTGAGGGACTATGTGATGAGTGTGGTGTGGTGCAAGTATTTACCTTCTCCTCTTGACTGTCTAGTCCAGTCTTGGGTGAAGAGAGCTTTGCTTCCAGTTTGGCTATATAAGTGCATCTTTCACAGGTTGTAGTGTTGGGTGGTAGGAGGAGAGGGTTGTCTGTGTACATTAGGCAATTGTTGCATTGCCCCAAGATGCTCAGATTCATCAGGTAGACAGGAGAAAACACCGGGAGCTGACCCTTAGACATGCCTGGATAGGTGCTTATTTATTAAGTACTAAAAACTGTTTTCCTCTAGACAAGTGAGAAAATTGAGTGCTGTAGTAATTTGTAGCTTATTTAGTGCTTACAATGAGTTCTGAACAAGTGCTGAGCTCAAAGAAACAGATTTGAGTGCTGAAACTACAAAACTGGCAAGTTCTAATAAACAAAATTAAGCTAGAAGGCTTCCCTCCAACACAGAAAGGCTTGGGGGCTCAGAAGCTTACAAACAGTCCTGGATACAGCAAATCTATATCTGGACTAGACTGCTTACAGGAAAGGCAGGAAACAAGCTTAGAATTTTTTTTTTTTGTAAAGTGGGAAGTGAAAAGGAGGAGCAGAAACTAAGTGGGTTAGCCTTCTCAAATGTTCTCCCTGGATTAGGTAGAATGAGGTAATGACACTAGACTGGGTGGAGTGTCCTAGATCAAATTTACAGTAGGGGCGGGCAACTGCAAAACCACCAAGTATAAAAACAGGATACCAACAGGGAGGGAGGGTGGGAAACAGCAAACAAACCCAACCAGATGCTTAACAATTGTAGAAAATTTCTAGTTAATACCTCACACACAGTGAAACTAGCTAGAAATGTATATGTAGACAATAAAAGTGCTATAAATAACTCGTAAAAATAAGCAAGAAAACAGGATACTTAATGTTATATATCACAAATCAGCTTCCTTCCTCTGAGTAGCTCAGTGTGAAATGGCAGAAACACTCACAAGTTAACTTCTTAAGTAACAAAGTTGAAACCTGAAACAACTTTAAAAAAAAAAGCTTTTGAGAACCAATGAGGTGCTTACTCCAAGCCATAGTCCAGGCAACCTCAATCAGCCAATGACCATAAACAATTCACTCTCACTGAAATGCTATACTGGCTTTGGCTAAACTACGATGGCCTGCAGCATGTGCTCAGACACACACCCTCTACTAACAAACAACTAGGCCCAAAACACAAGCCTGAATATGGACAATGCTATACTACCCACACTACTTAGGTAGAAAAAAACTGCAGAAATGAGAATGCTTTAAACTGCAAACAAGTTATATGATACACTCCTTAGCAGGAAATCAGAACAAACAAACCCAACCAGATGCTTAACAATTGTAGAAAATTTCTAGTTAATACCTCACACACAGTGCAACTAGCTAGAAATGTATATGCAGACAATAAAAGTGCTATAAATAACTTGTAAGGATACTTAATGTTATATATCACAGATCAGCTTCCTTCCTCCGAGTAGCTCAGAGTGAAAGGGCAGAAACACTCACAAGTTAACTTCTTAAGTAACAAAGTTGAAACCTGAAACAGCTTTAAAAAAAAGCTTGAAAGAACCAATGAGGTGCTTACTCCAAGCCGTAGTCCAGGCAACCCCAATCAGCCAGTGACCGTAAACAATTCACTCTAACTGAAATGTTATACCGGCTTTGGCTAAACTACGATGGCCTGCAACATGTGCTCAGACACACAGCCTCTACTAACAAACAACTAGGCCCAAAACACAAGCCTGAATATGGACAATGCTACACTACCCACACTACTTAGGTAGAAAAAAACTGCAGAAATGAGAATGCTTTTAACTGCAAATAAGTTGTATGATACACTCCTTAGCAGGAAATCAGAACAAACAAACCCAACCACATGCTTAACAATTGTAGAACATTTCTAGTTAATACCTCACACACAGTGAAACTAGCTAGAAATGTATATGCAGACAATAAAAGTGCTATAAATAGCTCGTAAAAATAAGCAAGAAAACAGGATACTTAATATTATATATCACAGATCAGCTTCCTTCCTCCGAGTAGCTGTTTTTCTGATAACACTAGAGCAAAAAAACTTTTAGCACAATGACTCAAACAACAGGAAGTAGAAAGGGCTGTTGCCAAGCTTATGGAGGCTATAACAAGGAAGGTAACAACAGATTCTGTAGAGGTATTAGAAATATTTCGGAAATTCTGTGAAAGTCTGTATAAAGCAGAGAAATATGGAAATCAAGAAAAGTTACAAGTGGAAATGTTTATGGAAGAATTAAATATGTCAAGGTTAGAGATAGACGAGGCTCAATTACTAATTAGGATAGGAGGAGTTGAGATAAAAATGCTGATGTATAACCAATCTACAGGAAAGTCCCCAGGAATAGATGGCATTCCTGTGGAAGTTTGGAAGTTAGGAAGAAAAAAATGATAACATCTGGAAGGCTTTATTTAACAATATTTTAAGAGGAGGAGAAGTATCAACATCCTGGCAGAAAGTGGTAGCTATAATACTTAAAGAGGGTAAAGATTCATCAAAGCCAGTTTCATACAGGCCCATTTCAATACTAAACCATGATTATAAATTGTGCATGTCTATAATGGCTGCAAAGAATGGCAAAAGTAATGCCAAAACTGATGATGCTGATCAGTGTGGTTTTGTGGAGGGGGAGGCAAACATTTGACAACATTAACAGAACATTGTTGTTGGTGTGTCTTGAGGCAGAGAAAGCGTTTGACAGACTAAGATGGGACTTTATGAGCAAGGCAATAGAAGCATTTGCATTTCCTAAAAAAATTATAAAGTTGATTAGGAGGATATATGAAAGATCGGAGGTGAAAATGAAAGTTGGTGGGATCCTCTCTGATAATTTCTGCTTGAGCAGGGGAACCAGGCAGGGGTGTCCTCTTTCCCCTTTGTTATTTGCATTATATTTAGAAACACTGGCAAAGAAAATAAGGGACTCAAAAATTCAAGATTATAATTGGTATGGTAGTCAAGAAAAGCTGGCTCTGTTTGCATATGATATTATTTTATACCTGATGAAACCAGAAAGAGACATTGTAGTGTTGTGGAACATTTTCAGACAGTTTCAGATCTTTTCGAGATACAAAATTAATGAAGCTAAAACAAAGGCAGTAGCAATAAATTATGGTTCAGCAATATCCATATTTATGGGGACATAATAAAGTATTTAGGAGTATGGATAAAAAAAAATGATTCTGGTGTAGCAGCTAAGGATATGTGGGAAGAGACTAAACAAAACATAATAGAAAAACTGAGAAAACAATAGCTTTGTTATATGGATATGGATATCAACCAGAGGAGAAGATGTTCTTCGTGTTTCACTGTTGCACCCATTACATTTGGGTAATCTGCTGGCAGGTTGCCCTCAGTCGGCCTGAATAACAAAGTCTTGGGTCCTACGTCGGTTGCTGTCTCCTCATCCATGACGTCAGGTCGTCAGGGGTATAAAACATACAGCCGACGCCATTTTATTCAGTCTTTCTTGCCGCACGGTGCTGGAAGCAGAAGCAATTCGCAAGTGCCGGTCAGCCGACTACTGAAATTTTCGTATTCGAGTTTCAGAACCGAAGTCTTCAAACTAAAGCTAAGTACCCCATTGGGGAAACTTTTTCTTGCTCCTTACCGATGTCAGTAAAAGTTAATAATTACATTACTTGTGGGAAGCAAATACCTCATAAGGATTTTCATTTGTACTGTATTCCTTGCCTAGGCTCTGATCACAGCGTGCCTTGCTGTCAGTTTTGTGCTAGATTTAACCAATGCACTATTAAGCGTCAGTATATTTTTGCTTCTAAATATTTTGGTTCAAGATTTAATTATCCTGAAATGTCGTCGGTTAGCAATCCGACTACCAGAGTTCATAAAAAACGCAAAGAAAAAGACAGAGACAGACTGTCGAGGTCCAAAACCGGCGACGAAGCTTCTCCTAAGCCAGTCGCCGGTTCGCCGGTACTCAGTGAGGTGCTTTCACAGCCCCTGATACCCACTACTTTTGAGTCGCAGGCCTCTACTGAGACCCATTCAGAGTCCGGTATGCCGCAAGATTCTCAGAGTATTGAACCCGCGGATGTCTCTCCCTTGGATGGGTTTGGAGCCGCTGAGCAGGCACCGGCTTTGGAGGGTGTTTTCAGGCCTCAACATTTTTATATTAAACCGACGCCAGCAACAAAAACAAGGTCAAAAACAACTTCTGTGTCTAAAAAACTGACACATGAGCCACATGCTCAGGCCCCTATGCCTAAAAAACAGATGATCAAAATGGCTGAGGATTTAATTACCTTGATCAGGGGTTCCCAACCCCCGCCCCCATGCTTAGAGGCCTAGGCAAGGCACTGATTATGAATCTTCATATCAGGTTTCCATTTCTTCTGATTCCTCTTCTGATCAGGAATTTTCTGTTCCACCCTATGAGGATTCTGATGCAGAGGAATCCATCCCGTCTGCATCTCCTCCTGAGGATTACTCTTTTGGAAAGACTTTGCATACTTTAAGGGAACATTTTCACTGGGAGAGTCAGGACTTCTCTGAATCCAAAAAGAGGCTTAGAGAGTTCCTTCTTCTTCCTCAGCATAGGCCTTTGGCAATACCTCCTGTATTAGACATTGTTGATGATGTGTTCTCAAAATCAAGCATGGCTCCTGATTCCCTGCCTCCAGCTCCTAGTAAGCCATACAGATATTACAGAGTTCCTGACTCCCACAAATTTATTTTCAAAAATCCTGCTGCTGATCCTGAGACTATTTCTCAGGGTCCCAAGGGTGTAAAGGCTTCTACAGCCAAAAATCCTACCCCTTCTGATAGAGATTCCAGGGTGCTGGATAGATGGGGTAAGAAGGTTTATACATCTGCAACCTTGGCAATCAGGGCTTTAAACTGCCAGTTTCATATGCTTAAATATCAACAGCATGTTACGGGCTTACTGAAACAGAAAATGATGTTGATTTCTGATTGTGTGGAAAATAAAAAGTTACAGGAATTATTGTATTCAGCAGAACAGGTTGGAAAGCATACTTTGCAATGTGGTTTTAATTCCTTGGAGGCCTCTTGTGGGGCCACCATTACTGGATCTGTGATAAGAAGGCATGCCTGGCTGAAGGAGCAAAATCTGCCTGATCATGTTAAAGCTAAATTGTTGAATGCCCCTTTGCAGCATGACACTCTGTTTGGTAATAAGGCAGAAGAGGTTTTAAAGAAAATGGAAGACAAAGCTAAATCTATGCAGACGGTAAAAGATTTCTTGCAAGTGCAGCCACCCAGGTTCAGTAGGCACTGGCCTACTAAACATTGGTCCTTTCCTGTGTCCAACAGAGCCACTCAGGGCAAATCCAGGTGCTCAAAAGGCTCCAGATACCAATCACAGGGTTCTTACAGATCAAAGCAATGGGGTGCCTCCACCTCCAAGTCTGGAGGTAGCAAAGCACAACCCTACAGTAAGCAGTGTCAATGACTTTCCTCTACCATCACCAAGCACTTATCTTTTGGTGGCCCCCTTGAGGGGAAAACTAGCACTTCATGCTCAGAATTGGCAGTTAATTGCCCAGGACAAGTGGGTATTAAACATAGTATCCCAAGGGTACAGATTTCATTTCCATCCTTTGCCAATTCCAAACAGATGGCCGGATCTGCCACAAAACCAGTGGGCAGAGGCCCAGAAACAAGTTATGTCCCTCATGGATATGGGAGCTATTCAACCTGTACCAGTAAAGGAAAAAGGACAAGTTTTTTATTCAAGGCTTTTCCTGGTACCCAGAAAAGACAATTCATGGTGTCCAATACTGGACTTATCGATTCTGAACACGTTCCTGGACATTCCAAAATTCAAAATGCTGACTTTACAACAGCTGCTGCCTATGCTAGGCAGGAATGCTTGGTTAATTACTCTAAACTTAAAAGAGGCATACCTGCATATCCCAATAAGGGAATTATGCAGAAGATACCTCTGCTTCAGAGCAGGTTTTTTGTATTACCAATTCTCTGCACTGCCCTTTGGCTTATCTACTGCGCCCAGGGTCTTTACAAAGCACCTGGCACCAGTAATTGCATTCTGCAGACAAAGAAGCATACAAATTTATCCTTATCTGGACGATTGTCTCATTCAAGCAGAGGACAAGGACACTCTTCTTCAACATCTGGCGTTTGTAAAAAGGCTTCTAGCATGCCTATGGAACACCATAAACTAAAAGAAATCACAACTGGTACCCTCTCAAATAATTACATTCCTGGGTGCAAGCTTGAATACAACTGCCCAGATGGCTTACCTCAGGCCAGACAAACAAAGGCAACTGACAACATACTTCAAACAAATGGCAACAAAAACCCAGTTATCTGCAAGTGGCTTTGGGGTTCATGGCATCCTGCATTCTACTAATTCCATATGGTACCTAAAGGTTTATGGAGTCACCATTGTCACAGCCTGGAAACAATGATTCCTCTCATTCCCTGCCTACAACAGGAGTTTCTTTGTGGCAGAGACTTTGTCACCAAAACAAGGGACTGTCATTCACTCTACCCTGCCACCCCAAACCCTAACTACAGGCGCATCAGACAGACTTTGGGGGCCCATCTGGCAGGAGATGCATTCAGGGCCATGGCTTTGTGGAACACAGGCATGTTAACACAGAAATGGGGAAAATTATCAGTTGGACAAATTAAAGCATGGAAAGTGGATGCTGTATCCTTCAGCTGGAACTGTGAATCTTATTCAAACAACACCTCTGAGTAAATCTGTGATGGATGTCATTTTGGAAGGCAGAAGGCCTAGTACTAGAACATCTTATGCTGATAAATGGAAGAGATTCTGTGCTTGGAACCAAGCACAAGGAATAGACACAGCAAAGCCCAATATTCCTCAGATTTTACAGTATTTGACTGAGATACTTGACAATGGCCTATCTTTTTCTTCAATAAAAATCCATGCCTCTGCCATCTTGGCTCATTACAACACAGGGCCTTCGCTCTTTTCTCATCCTCTGCTTAAACAGTATCTTAGAGGGGCCAAAAATGTAAGGCCTCCCAGAAGAGCACCAACTCCTGCATGGGACCTCAATTTTGTGCTGGAAAAACTCACCCTACCTCCTTTTGAACCAGCAGCTACTGCGGATATAAAATTTCTATCTTGGAAAACAGCTTTTCTTTTGGCTGTCACTTCAGCAAGAAGGGATTCAGAACTACAGGCTCTCATGACAGTGGAGCCTTTTATTATATTTTACCCGGACAGGGTGTCCCTCAGGACCAATCCTTCTTTTATGCCTGAGGTGGTATCCAGTGTGGCTCTTAACCAGACCATTCACCTGCCAACATTTTACCCAAATCCGCAGAACAAGGGGGAGTGGATTCTGCATTCATTTTATGTACGCAGACAACTAAGATTCTACATAAATAGGACCAAATCTCTAAGAAAATCTGAGCAACTACTGGTAGCATTTGCTGCAGGATCAGAGGGGAAGGCTATATCAAAGCAGACTATTTCTAAATGGATAAGCCACTGCATTTGTTTCTGCTATTTGCACCATGGTAAACCTGTGCCTAAGGGGATCAGATCACATTCCACCAGGGCTGCCTCTACTTCAGCAGCTTTTCTCTGAGAGGTCCCAACCAAAGACATTCTACAAGCTGCTACTTGGAGCTCTGTTCATACCTTCACAAAGCATTATCATTTACCTCTCTTCTCCAAATCCAGGACAGGCTTTGCCACTGCAGTTCTGCAGGGCCTTATAGCCGCTCCTAATGCTGTTTAGTTCCATCCTCCCATCCATAGCTTTGGAATTCTACCCAAATGTAATGACTGCAACAGTGAAACATGAAGAACATAATACAGTTGTGTAGACTTACCATAAATGTAGATGTTCGAGTGTATTCACTGTTGCAGTCCGGGTTACCCACTCGCCAGCCTCCTTTTCTATACCTTTTCTTTCCTTCACTGTACTCAAAAGCCTTTGTGGTGTATTTGCTTTTAGTTGAAGGTAAAGTTTATGTTTCTAAACGTGCATTTATATATTTACTGTTTATATATATATATTTTTGCTCCCCATTTGGGGGGCACCTGACATCTGGGGCAAGAAAAACTGAATAAAATGGCGTTGGCTGCATGTTTTATACCCCTTACAACCTGACTGACATCTGGGGCAAGAAAATCTGAATAAAATGGCGTTGGCTGCATGTTTTATACCCCTTACAACCTGACGTCATGGATGAGGAGACAGCAACCGACGCAGGACCCAAGACTTTGTTATTCAGGCCGACTGAGGGCAACCTGCCAGCAGATTACCCAAATGTAATGACTGCAACAGTGAATACACTCGAACATCTACATTTATGGTAAGTGTACACAACTGTACTTTATGGATAGCAATTAATAAAGAGCTGTAGGGCTTTATCTGGGAGGGGAAATGGCAAGAGTCAAGTGGGATAAACTGATTCTTCCAGTAGAACAGGGCAGATTGGGATTACCTGATTTGAAGGGGTATTTCACAGCTACAAAGTTAAGGCTCGTATACATGGCACAAGCAGAAAACTATAATTAAAAGTGGAAAGGGATGATGATGAAACAGGGGGAGCTCAAGAAACAAGGAGAAACTGGGATTTTGGATGCAGGCTTTTAAGGAGAATAACAATAATCATACAGAATACTATTTCCATAAAGTAGCAGAAAGTATCCTAAGAACTAAGCCAGTACGGGAATGGAGAAAGGAGATTTTGCTGATAGGAATGACTGCAGTTGGGGATGTAGACAGTAGGTAAGAGGGGGCTGGAATATATTGGAGAAAACTGGC